>NC_084976.1:18263012-18455512 GCF_963691925.1 Scomber scombrus | reverse complement strand
GTGTGTGTGTGTGTGTGTGTGTGTGTGTGTGTGTGTCTGTGTGTGTGTGTGTGTGTGTGTGTGTGTGTGCGTGTTTCTGGAGGGGAGGTGTGGTCTGTCGTAATGAGTGACATCAAATACACAGCTGCCACATAACTGGGACCATTAATGAGCTCCGTGCAGTGACCCTGCAGCAGCCACTGCTGACCTCTGGAGCTACTGGTTAAACTCCTGTGACACTGTGCTACCAGACCCACACCAGATTCAGGTGTAGCTATTCTGGGTCCTTTGTTTCTCAATTTAAAGGATAGCTATAGCTTAACATTTTTTCAAGTCTGCATGGCTGACAATTTTCTATATTTTTCTTATTATTGACAAATCTCAAGTGCAGAGCCAAACCAACGATGAACTCATCGTACTTACAAGTGTGAATCCAAAGATAGATCTTATTCCTCTGAGCCACACTGTTGTAGAAACGGCTCCAAAGACTAATAATAATGTTTTCATCACAAGAGTGTAGTTGTGTGTAAAGCAGACATCACTGCACATATGTAGGATGTGGTTGTTTACAGTGCTTTGCTAGCTCATTGTGCTGCATATAACAACCTCTTGACTTCATATATTAGATTACATTTATTTACAATGTACAATGTATTTCAATCATTGGTTTGACTCACCACAAGAGATTTGTTGATAGTACGAAAAATACAGAAAATTACTATACATATCCTTCAATACATTTCTCACAGGCCCATATGTACATACATTATTTTTACCTGCTTTCAGGAGAAGAGAAAGAAAAAAATCCTCAGTGCTTGTTGGCCAAAGCTAAAATGAGGCTTTAGCAGCATTAGTATGATGAATCATGGATATCTGTTAAAGTTAGTCATGTTATTACCAAAGTCTTTCCTTGGAAAGTGTTCTCGAGTTGAAATGCAGTTGAGAGGTACTCAGAAAGAATTTTATACTAAAAAGATGACACTTTGGCGCAAACTGGGGAATTGTCTTTGAAGCCAATCATTTTCTAATATGCATAAGGGCACAAGAGCACAGCTTTAAGACAGACTTGAAAAAACTGAGCCTGTCCTCTAAATGTCATCAACTTTAAGCTCCCTATAGTGATGCAGTCGTCTGTGAATCTGACTTATGACGAGCTAATGACTCACCTTCCTCTTAGCAACCTTGGTCACGGAGGTCGTGACCACCACAAAGCCCCACAGCACATAGAGCCTGGAGGGAGGAAGAACAGAGGGTGAGAGGACAGACAGATATACGTGATTTAAAACATCAGCAGGATGAATAAGGTCTTTTATAACGGACATAATAGTTCCATGACCTACATGTGAAATTAGTATGTACTGTGCAAACCATCACAGACTCTTATTATTCTCTGTCAACTTTCTTGAACCTTTTTCGTCAATGTACAATTATGAAAAAACTGTGTTAAACGTGTTGAGTTAACACGCTATCAAATGTTCCAGTGACCTAACTATATTTCAGCAACTAATTAGCCACTTTATTTGCCACTACAGGTGACGTGAGGACCCGAAGGGGGTGTGTGGAGGGGGTGAACAAAAGTTTCTTTTTCCCTTCAAGGTTCACATGCAAACATCTCAATCAATCTGGGAAAGCCCGGGAGGCGCTAACAAACTAATGGGTTTAAACAGCAAGCATGTTTTCCCTCTGCATGCCTCTCTCCGGGACTGTACACACCCTGTGGATGTGGTTTTAACACACACACACACACACACACACACACACACACACACACACACACACACACACACACACACACACACACACACACACACACACACACACACACACACACACACACACAGAGACACACACACACACACACACACACACGCTCAGTCACAACATCCAAAATCATCTTGTAGTGTAAGGTACTTTTTATTTGAGGTTAGCTGTTCAAAGGAGTGGTTTATGGTTTGGGATTGTGTTGAATGTCTCCTTTAATTATGGTTTTCTGTACTTAAAGTTGACATGAAACTGCTTTAGGAAGCATGTTGACCCACTAGGGAACCTTCAGAGCAAAAGCTGTACATCTGAAAAGGTAATTGAATCTAATACTGGTCCTTTGAAATATGTTTTCTCTGAATATCTGAAAAAACAAAATCAGATAAATGCACTTGTTTCAAAAGCAGATCATTTTCTTAAATCAGTTGTTCTGTTAAAGGCTACTTGTAGTTTATCACATCCGTCTCCACAGAACTGCCGGGACAAGTGTATTGGAAACAAGTGTAATACCACCCCTCCATCTGCCAAGAAAATAGCCTGAACATGAGACTAAAAGCCTTTGCTAAGATGGACATTACAGCGCTGACTATGAGAACCAAACCATCACCGCAATCACCAGTCCACAAGCCACATGTAGTCAGAGTAATTGGTCCCTTCTTCCCAGTGTGGTGCACCGCCGTGGTCTCTGGAAGCTTCCCTACACCAGACTACACAATTACCCTGAAAAACACAGACAAAGGTCCCGCACAGCCCGACACAACAGAGCTGCTCAGGCCGAAGTAACGACCCCCTACCCGGGTCCACGTTTCCCTGGCCGCTACAGTGGCACATTGTAGAATAAACTCAGAGCAGCAGGGACAGGCAGACAGAGAGGGAGAGAGGGAGAGAGAGAGATGTGCAACAGGGTGAAAACTAAAACAAATCTGCCCTGAAAAGAAAGAGGGAACTCTAACACAAACCTATATGCCTTCTGGTAAATTCCTATCATATATCATGCACAGCGCCCAGTGCGCAACTAGCAGGCATCGTGCGTAAAAGCCGAAACTTCGCCACAAATCAGGTTCTTAAAAAAAATCTCCCAAAAACCCACAACATAAACACGCTGCCCGCTCAAAGGAGGATGCAATCCCCCCCACCCATGTGATGTTGTGTACAAGCGGGCTGAGAGAGGCAGCAGGTTGTCGCTGTGGAAGTCAAAAGTTTTACCTGAATAGTAAACCGAGCCGCATGCTCCTCCAAAGAGTCTCCCGCTACGCTTCTCACTCCACTGTCGATTACCGATATCGATTGATCAGTCCAGTTTAATGATCCGTTCCAGTCCGCGCACTTGTAAAAGAAATGTGATGAAGTTCTGCGAGGTCTCCTACTTCTTCTTCTCCTCCTCTCTCTCTTTCTCTCTCTGTCCCCTTTCTCTCCTGTCACAGTCACTCCCCGTGCTTTTTGGAAAGTGGGAAGGGTTCCGTTTTTTCCCCTCTTTCAATCCGTTCACTCGACAACTTTTTTTGGGTCCTTATTATAAACTGGTGTGACGCCTGGCAGCCAGGGGGCCAGGGCAGAGAGAGGGGAGACAGGAGACACAAAATGGACAGATTACACAACACTCTCTCTCTCTCTCTCTCTCTCTCTCTCTCTCTCTCTCTCTCTCTCTCTCTCTCTCTCTCTCTCTCTCTCTCTCTCTCTCTCTCTCCTCTCTCTCCCTCTCTTTCTCTTTCACATACACATACACATACACATCACTATGGGCCCTGACTAAGCTGTAATAACTCTCAGAGCCGCTTTCTTAGTTGCACAATCCAACATAAGAATGCTCCATTGTACTAGGTCACACTGATCAGTAGTAATGATCTGCTCCCCCTGAGCTGGCAGCATCTGCAGCAGGGACACTTTGTTGGGAAAGTACAAAGCATTATGGGCTCACAACTGTGCCAATGCAAACACTGTTGATTCTATAACAAAGTGGAAAATGAAAGTGGAAAATGATCCTTTCATGGATAAAATGCTGGTGTTTTTTTCTTTTTTAAAACAATATAAACATGGCTGTGTTTCCTCATAACTGTTTAATCACAGCTAAGCACTAGAAGCCAGACATGCTTCACCAATTTTGGAACTCAGATAGGTACGCCCAATAGACTTCTGAGCAGGAATTATTAGCTATGTCTGTGTATGTGTGTGTGTGTGTGTGTGTATGTGCGTGCGTGTTTGTGTGTGTGTGTGGGCTGTGAACTGCTCTCACTTGTGGTCTGAAGCAGATGTGCAAAGTGCCTGATTCCAACTTGTTTACACAATATTTACATGCTTGTAATTCACGACCTTCCCAGGCCGTCAGAACAGCTTTCTAAAACAGAACATGCTGGTCAAACAACCCACAGGGGACGAGCGGGGTTAAGATATAATAAAGAACTTCATTCAGTTTTTAAGGTGGCTGATATGACTTCTGGCATGATGTTAACACTTTTAGAAGTATGTTTTATCCAAGACCAGGGAAAAAACCTTTTGTGTTTTGTCAAAAGCAAAAATAAAGTGTGCATATTAGCAAAAAAGTAAAATCTCACTTACTAAGGTCTGCAGTTGCACAAATTCCTTCTCTATTTACTTGGAAGTAACTGAGGTAACTAGAAGGAAACTCGGGAGGAAAATAGATTTTTCTACCTATAACTGCAGATAGAAATGAGCTTTGGTACAATGCATCTTTTCTCTCTGTGTGAAATGAATATTGTTTGTGCATGATCCTCAACAAATATACGTATTAAACTGAAAAAATAAACTAAAAACTAAGAATTTGTTAACTGTGAATTTGAAGGAACAGAAAAAGATGTCCAGTTGTCTTCTGTGCTGACAATTCAAGACGATATTCTGGTGCACAGATGATCAAAAACACAAAAACTAGGCAAGAAAAAGGCAGAATAAGAAAGTCATTTGTGAATTGTTTAGTTGACACAAAGGTCAGAAAATGTAAGTTTTAAAAATTGTGAATTGTGTTACTCTTTGTAGTATTGCTTAAAAATGTATGAGCTGCTTTCTGGATCTGGTTTATATTAATTTGTGGTGTCTCTTAAGCCAATGAGGGTTGGGCAGAGCTGCATGCATGACTCAGTAATAAAAAACATCGTCGTTATTATTATGAAAAAAATGGCGAGTTGAGAGATGAGATGATGTGATGTTATGAGAAGAGACAGGAGAAAAAGATGGAAAGAGGAGAGATCGTAAAACTGATACTGAAAACATCTCCATGTTTACTTGCCATCTTTTAAAAACAAGTGCTGGCAGATAAATCAACATCTTGTTCAAGTACATTTCTGATCTTGGTCTTGAATGTGGAGGTCATGTCTCCATATTTGAATTCAAGAGGCGAGAGGGTGGAAATGTGAAAGAGGCCGATGAGTGGAAGGCAGGGTGGGTATGCAGTGAGTTATGGTCTAACACATATTAACACACCCAGGGTTAGAGATGTCCCAGGACCAGGCTGCTGCTTTTCTTGGACAGGCATTTTACAATATGGACGCAGCGATGGTGACAGAGATTAGCTACTTCAAAAGCCCTGCTGTGAGCCAACAACTGAGGACGTAACCACACTACAGAGTGGGCTTAAGATTTGATCTGTCAAAATAAGAGAGTTAATGTTAGAGGCGTACAAGGAATGATGAGGGTAGATTCCAGAGGTCAACGCACATACATAGACACATATGTAGTAGCTGAGGGTGTGTGTGTGATTAGTGTAATGGATATCTCTGTACTTCTAAGCAGCATGTCTATCAGTAACTACAATTAGCCAGAGGTCATTGCCATGACCACCAGTGGACCGTGACCACTTATAGCCCCATGCTCCCTCCCTATGTTTTTTTCCCCTTCTTCTCCTATCTCTCATTCTCTGAATCCCTGAGAAGCAATAAGTTAAGGGTAGACACGTACTACCAACCGCAGAGCCCTGATTAGCAACATGTCTGTATCAACTAGTCACCACAACATACAGATGTGGTGTGTTGATGAGTGTGTGTGTGTCTGGGGAGGTCAGTATGTAACAGCAAGATGTTATTTGTTTCGGATGACTGATCTGAGTAATAGCACCATAGATTAGAGCAGCGGGGCCCTGTGGGGGTGATAAATCACTCAAAAAACTTCTTTTATATGTACACACACCCTTCCTCCAGAAAACACACACGCGCACACACCCTCGCCCCAAGCCAACACAGTAGGACCACGACCCTTTTACTGTTAAAGTTAATGAGGCCTCCAGGCTTCTTCAGTCTAAGAAAGGGTCAGGGGCTCGGGGTTGGACCACTGCATGCTGCATCCTGTGAAGTCGGGAGTGAGACAGATTGGCTTAACTAGGTCAAACTGAGGGGACTAGTATGACGACCTGTCTGATGGTTATCATTAAACATTTTCAGACCACAGATCCCAGTAATCCCTGTTCATGTAGCGCTCTTCCTGTTATGTGCAAACTCAGAGAGAAGAGTCAGGGCTGAAATATGCTTCGGCAAAGATGCATGATACTGTCTGTGTAGGTGGGAGGAGAAGCTGTTAGTGCCATTAGAAGATGGCAATAATGGTCCACCACTTTGGTCCAGACTGAAGTATTTCAACAGATATTGGATGGATTGCCACAAAATTTTGTACAGACAATCATGAATCCTAGAGGATGACTCCCTCTGACTTTGGTGGTCCATCTAGCGCTACCAGCAGGTCAAAGTTTTTACTTATCCAGAGAAATATCTCAACATCTACTAGTGGGATTGGCACAAACTTTGCACAGACATTCACGGCTCCCTGACTTTTCATCTAGTGACATCATCTGGTTTAACTTTCCAACAGTTTGATTTTCTTTACAAAGAATGTCACAGCCTTTCAGAGTCTGAACTAGCCTGAACTGTAGACTCTTAGCATGCTACTCTGGGCTGAGGACTTACAGGAAATGGGGGTCAGTCAAAGCCAATCACAAAGCTGTTTCTTTCGTACTCAAATGAGTCAGGTTGAGTGAATACAACTTGTGTAACATTGAAATTTTTTCTTCTTTGTTTCCAGACTTTGGAATTAGATTAACGAATCAACTAGTTTAAAGTACAGGTCCGAACAAAGACTTGTTGAGACTTGGGAGGCTTCCCTGTGACCTACAGAACACCCTCCTCTGCGTAGATTTGCAGACACAATTACATGTTTCTTTGCAGAAGCAAAATCCCAATTAAACATAATCTGTATCTTCAGTCCAGTATTTTAAACCCACCCTGGCTGGCTGTCCAGTAGCACTAGGGTGGCATCAACATGAAACTGAAATTTTGTGAATGTGGTAGCCAGCTGCAGCACATATGAGCATCACATGAGAGTATGTTGGCACATGTCTTTATGGCTGTATTCGCAGTTTGTCTGTGCATGTCTGCAGACAAAGGCAAAACTATGTCCCAGGATGAAGGCAGTAGCATGCAGCCCAACAGATAGCAAATGCAAGAAACAGAGATTCATTTGGGCAGTGTGAAATTCAAACTAGCTGCACACTGAGCCATGGATTGATCTCTGAGAAGGCGCCTAATTCAGCTGAGAAGAGGAGGAGAGGCCTGACCTAACAGTACTGACAGCCTGAGAAGCCTGGAGTGGCGAAGAGAGGGAGAGAATGACGGACAGGGACACAAAGGGGGGCGAAAAGAAAGGCAGCAGCAGAAAAGTGGATGAAAGGGAATGTGAGAGAAAGAGGTAATGGCAGATTAGACGGGAACTGAGCAAGTGTAAAGGAGAGTGAAAGAGAAAGAACGCAGGAAGGAGGAGTGATTTGTCTGACTCAGATGGAGTCAATATTTGCTCCATTCCACCAATCCTGTGCCAGGGTCTGGATCAAAGCAGGGCGTGTGTGCTCTGAAAAGGGCGCAGAGAGCCAGAGGAGAAAACGGCTGACATCTTTACAGTCTTGTCTGGATGTAGCTTAGAGCAACAACAGTAATTCTTTATCACTAATAACTTTTTAGCTCCAACTCTGAGAAGTCGTAAGCAAAGGTTCAAAGATAAATCGGAGCCTCTGATGGAAAATCAGGTGGAAAATTATTGTCAAAGAAGATACAAGTGAAACTAAACTTGCTCAAAATGGGTAGAAGAAGTAGAAAAGGAGATCGATGGATGGAGCGCTCTAATGAGGAGTGGCGAGACAAGGACATAAAAGGGAGAGGGAGAGAGAGAGAGAGAGGTCAGTTCAGTTAGACCCTAATTGGCTGACGAAACTGCTGAAATAACCTTGTTCCAATTATTCGCACAAAGAGCAATTGTTGCCTATTCATAGAAGCCACTGGGCCACATATGTACACATAACAACAACAAACAACAGGATTTAAGTCTGTGTGAACGGGTATGCATGGTATGGCTTGGCACAGCTCAGACAGACGCACTGGCCCAGTGAGAGATAGAGCGGAACGACGCAGGTGGATAATAAGTGCTTCGGTATGTTTATGGTCGATTGGTTAGAGACTACTGTGTGTTGTGTCGTAGCCTGCGTTTCAATTAACTGCTGCTGATGATGATGCATTCCTGTACTGTTCATTCACGAAGATCTTGGTCAGAGATGACAGATCTTGGTCACAGCAGTCACCATCAGTAATGCATTGTGGTTACTTTTGGATGACTGTGCTTTATTTGGGACATACAAGTTCATTCAAACGCCTAAAATTGACTTAATTTATCCCAACAAAAGAGACCAACAAGCTTTTGTCACATTGTTATTTCTTTGTAGTATGATTTAAAGGAATTTGACTGATGTTCTGTAAAGATGTGCTGCAAAATCATATACTACTAACATACTAAAACTACTGCTACTAATAGAAATAATAAGTAAGTAGGATAATTTCAGATTGGGAGAAGGCTGAAAAACTGGGCTGATCTGTTCTTATCATGAGAATTTTTTTTTTTTTAATCTCTGTTTTGTAAATATTCATTAGTCTCGAAGGTAAACCAAAAGCTTTTCTTTCTATTTACGTACAGTATGTACATAAACCCTGATCAGATTAGTCCACTGGGGCACACATGGGGCAAAAATGCACTATGAGCCCCAACCCACTGGTGTGTAGCGGAGGCCCAGATTTCCAGAGAAGAGAAATGCAAAACTGGATGAAAATGCAGAGCTCAGCAAGAGGCCCCTATCACTTCAGTTAGTACTTTGTCTGAATGGTGGATATTCTTACACAAATGACCATTTAATCAAATTACCATGAAACAATTCATATAAGGTTATTTTAGGGGAATACAGGGCCCCTGGGTATTTGGGGCCCTGGGGCATTGGTCTGCCTCGCCTGGATTGTAATCCAAACCCAACAGAAACAGTCCTGCTCAAAACTCTGTGAAACTGGCTGTCACACTTTGTAATTAAATCCTTGCATTTTCCAGACAAATAGTTTGATTTATTTGGTTTGATTTATAGGACTGCATTATCTCTAAGATAAGTTATCTTCTTATTTATTTACCTATAATGTATCTGTTAGGTAAACAATATATTTTTTTGTTTTATTGTGTGTATTCAACCATTTTTTTGTTTGGATTCTGGATCATAATCAGTTATATAATCACTATTTTCTCTCATTTTTCTCTTCATTTTCTATGACCAGAGATACACTCTGAGTTGACTTCACCACAAGAAGAATCTGCTTATTGTAAACTGCCATGAACAGGAAATGCAATAGCTTACAACTCTATCTTTTAGGTGGTGGGTTACAGATTTCATATTTTCTTTCTGTTACTGCATGCAATCACTCTCGCACAAACACACACACAAACAACTGGTTTTCAGGCCAATCGTCATGTAACTACAAATAGATAGTGAAAATAAGTAATTATACCTTAAATCGTACAGGGAAACATATTAGTTATCCCCACCCCAAAAAACACTGCAACATATCGGACATGCCTTGAGCCGTATCTACTTCAAGAATTTGACCATGCACTGCAGCACCCTCCCCTCCTGGAGCCTTGTATGAACTGACCGGTCCGTCTCTTCTTCTCTCAGGCTGGTTTAAGTTACCCTCTGAAAGCTGGAATCTTAAAAACAACCTGAGGTCAAACTCTTAGGTCAGCCTCTCCTCCTCTTACTCCCCAAGGCTTCACCAGTTTCTACAGAGTGCACCGAAATGAGGCGAGGGAGTGAAAGTTTATTCAACGTGCGATTGAAATAATACACACACAGTATATCAACTGGCTGCACTGGACTGTCTGAACGAATACAGTCTGGTACAAACTAGTTTTAGATTGTGGTTTCAAAACAGCTACAGCATGGTTAGAAAACTTTTTAACAATTATTTCATCCATTGTAGACTTTGATCACGAATATTTTCTTGAATTACATCTCTAAAGTGAACAGTATGTTCAATTATAGCTGATAAATAATATTTATTCCAAAATTGGGCAGTGATATATGACCATGCCTGCAACTACTAAATATCACATTACTTAAACAGAAAAGTGTTTGTCAAGGCTGAGTATCTTCAGAATTTTTTGTATGAAATTAGCAATTATCTTGTTGAAAACATTATTTTGATGTTTTTCACATCCAAAACATTGCATTTTTGTTACACACGCAAAAATGAATCCTTCAAATATCAGTTGCCAGTTGGGAATAGTTAACTTGCATCTGAGAAGACTTTGTGTGTAGATTTGTATCCAAACCTAAATGTTTTCCGTCTGATTTCATATGTCTGCCTTGTTCTTTTGCGTCTTGTAAGATGTGAACAACACAAGCAGTACAGGATATCAGAGCATGGGCGTCTTCCACATGGGTTGGCAAAAACTCATGCAGGCAAATTCGAAACTGATGCTAGCCTCTCAAGCCTTTCTTTCTCACCCCTTTTTACTCCTCATAAAATATGTAAGAATTTACAGTGAGCTGCTGCGAGAGGAGAATGGCAACAGCAAATATTAGGGGTCAGTTTATTCGCCTTGCTTACTAAACTTGCCTGAGAGTCAACATGACCTTAGACCTTCCCCTGAACCCATAAACTCTCTCCCTCCTGAGAACGATTCAACAGGTTCCCTAGAACAATAAACCTAGTGCTTCGTCAACACAGAAGCGCTTGATTATAGAAAGACCTTCTTTCTCTGGCCTCTGTCTGCTCTCTCTCTAGGTATCCCGCTCGGATGAGAGCAGGATAGGAAATCAGGTCAGCAGCGTATTGAGCATAGCAGACATACTTGGGAGCAGACTGAGGCCAGATTGAGACTGTACACTACTGTGCAGAGTTATGAGTTATCTGTGTGTCTTTGCTGGCCTGGCACAGTCACCATCTCAGTGTGAGCGTTTTCATGCAGGAGCATCCATTTAGCCTTTAAATTAAGCTCAAGCCAAAGTGCAAGCAGACGCCTAAATCAAAGGGGTGAGCTTCACACCGGTGGATTAGAGTGGAGTCCGTCTGACGGGTTGAGAGAGCAGCCAGATCAAATAAGGAGCAACATATGCAGAAACTCTCCTTGTATAAACTGAGAGCTGGGACTGAACCGAGAGTTACTGGACCCAAAAGAGTCAGAAGAGAGACAGAGAGGGAGTTGGCGAGGGGGAATGGGACTGAGGCTGTCAGGCCTGGCAGTGCGGGTGGGCTGAGGTTTTGGGGTATCGTCAAAGTAGAAAACTTTCTGACAACTTTATTCCGGCGTCTCACATTGAGAAGGAGGAATGTGTTTGATTGTTGCTCGGCACAGTACACAAGCCAAAGAGTCCCCACCTATCTGCTTAGACTCTTATTATATGTTTTTATGCGTGTGCTTGTGCTGCCATGTATTTACAAGAAAAACATTAACGCCAGGCAAACCTGTTGAATAGAGTAAACAGTGCAAAGTAATCCAGTGATATTCCCTCAGGTGGTAATTTACAAGCCTCTATCCAAACATCACCACTTAAACATACACACACACAAACACACACAGACACACAAAAGCAAAAGCAAAAGCAAAGGCACGGCTGTTTGAGCAGATGACTTTGAATCATTAAGCCTGGAGATTCAAGAGAGAGGGAGTGTAGTATTACTGCAAGCACATTAAAGAGTCTAAATCTGTGAGTGTGTGCTTTTGGGGGGGTTGAGAAGAGGGTCTTGACTACTGGGTCCCTGTCACCGTTGGCTCTGACTCTCACAGACCTCCTGTTATTGTTTTCAGTGGCTTCACTTTCTAAGGCTGCTTGGCAGTGGTCACATCTCTCTCTCTGCTCATACTTTCTTTCTTTATGCCCCTACTATAAAAAACACACACACACACACACACACATACACACACACAGAGGGGTTATTTATAACAGGATGGAAGGGAAAGGCAGCCCGGCCTCACAGGGCCTATTTTGGGAGGTTGAGCCTTCAATCAGTCAGGCTGACAGGTTCTCAGTGATACCAGGAGAACAATACAGCGCAGCCTGTTTATCTTCCTCCTCCTCCTCCTCTGCCTGCCCGGCTGGGGTCACCGTCACCCTGCCTCCTTCCAGGAAAGCAGGACTTCTAGGACAACAGTGATCCTAAAATCTGTCACTATACAACCAGTGTTGAGCTTCTTCATTACTAAATACTTTCTCAAGCCAATACTCTGCTGCTTCTATCGTGTTTGTCACTGTAAAGCACAATTAAGCTTACATAAATTGACAGTTCTTAATGGTTTTCCCATGAGGTCTTTGTCCTTGCTCTTATATTAGATTGTAGTAGATATCCATCTATGCCTCCCTGAATTAATTCTCTTTATCTTTTTCGGTAAACCCCCATAAGCTAAAAATAATTTCCTATGAACTCTGTGCGACTCCACTATTTGGATGAAGGATTGCTTTGTGCGTTTTATGTGTATGTGTGTACGTAGTGAAACGATAGTCGGGACTGAGGGTGGGAGCAGCGGGGAGGGAACTTGATATTGTTATCTTTGAAGTAAAGATTTCGGGAGTGTTTACTGGAGCTAATGGTCTATGTCATCACTACTATGCAATGCTGGCATCCCACGTCTGAGCCCAATTTTATCTCCACATTTTGACTTCAGAAGACTGAGATCACAGGCTCAAAACAAGGAGAACTAGTAACACAGACATATATGATATCAACAGCAAAACCAGGAAAAAATAGACTAACCTCCTTCTCAAGCAAGGTATCTTATTAAAGAGTCAGTTCAACCAAATAACAATAAAGCATATATATTTTTAACATCTAGATATTTTTGGTTTAATTTATTTTTTATGTTTTGAGCCAGTTAATCCGTAAAATTTCTACCACCACCAAAACACACTTGGATTTTGTTTGCAGTGTTTATAGCATTGGAAAACTTCTATCCTTCTTCTATCTGTAAAGAGACGCTGCTATCTGTAAAGAGATGCTGCTATTGAAAATTCTTAGATGTACATTTTTTTAATTTAAAAAAAAAAGATTTTCTCTGGCATAGACACCTTTATTTTTTTGAAAGGAGAGAGACAGGAAATAACAGAAGAGAGAGGCGGGTGTAACATGCAGAAAGGTCCGCCGGCCGGGACCCGGGTCCGCTGCATACATGGCATGCGCTCTTAACCACTCGACCACCTGTGCGCCAGATGTACATTCTTAGATGTACATCTGAAAACCATGATACATAAAACCAATAGTAATGTTATTTGTATGGCACTTTTTAAAACAACAGTTACAAAGTGCTTCAGAGAGCAATGGAACAAAACAAAAGATGATAATAAATTAAAAAATATATGAAAATGGACATGGGAGAAAAAACACTAATTAACATACAAGACAAAAAAAGATAATCACTACATAAAATATCCATAAGGATAAATACCAATAAAGCCAGAAGAAAAAAATGCTTTTGTAACTTGGGTGAATCAATCCTTTAACAGTCTGTTGAAGGCCTGCTTTGAGTACCCGCTTACATTTATTGGCAGGTAATATCTGCTCAACTACTCAGTTGCCATTGACTCAAAGTGTGTCCCATACTACAATATATACTACTACTACTACTACTATTAGCGTCAGTCAGATCTGCTGATGTGTCGGGCTGACAGCACATCAACATCATGAACCTGCCTCACCTTTCCTCTCTATCCCACTAACAGAGCTACAGAAGAACTAAACACACAATCCACTCCACCTTTTTCACAACCAGCTCTGCTGAAGCGGTTGCTTTTGTCCAGTCGGCTCAGTTTATTCTTTCGTAGCCAACACCTCCCTCTCTCCCTCTCCTTCCATGTCACTGTTGTGACTGATGTCTTTTCCATCCTGTTGCCCTCTCTCAATTAAAAGGGAAAAACTTCCAATCCTTTTGACCTTTACCTTGACTCTGGCTGTTTCCACTAAATACATGAAAACACACAGCCCTGACACTGCTGCTCCCTCTCCTATTTTAGTCAAATCCCCCTCTGCATCCTCCCTTTCTTCCAGACTTTTAAAGGTATGCCTGGTTTTCTATTCTGATATCATGACACAGCCTTACGAAAGCAGGAGGTTTGCATATTTAATGGCTTTTGGTGAACAAAATTGCAACTGTAGCTGAGTAATGCTGATATTAGACTGATAGCTATCTTAAAATAGCATTTTATCTAGACTATGTACTTTTTAGGACACCAATTTATCAGCGAATGCCATTAATGGATAAATCAACAAAGAATGAAAACTATTTTTTTATATACTTTATTACAAATTTTGGCAGCCACTTCCGACAAAGCTTAAGTACAACAGCTTGAACATTAAACATATATTTATAACATTATTTCTATGACTTTTTGTCAAAACTCATCTTGGTTGCTCCTTGTGTCTCGTAGATGTTTGAGAGAAGTCAGCACCTCCTCTGTTGGCCTCTTCCCCAACTGTTTTCCCCCTCTGCTCCGCACATTCACGCTTCCACTCTCACTCTCCTTATCTCCCACAACTGGAGAAAAATACAAAGAAACATTTTAAAAATGCTCAACTGTATCATGTGTAGAAATATTAATTGCAATGATTGATTTAGTGAAGTTAACTTTAAGAACATCAGTGATGGACTGCCCCGGCAGCCGAATGATTACTGTACATGCCACATAATTATAATGTCCCTGGCTCGACTTCAGCCAGGGACCCGTAATGCATGTCATACCCATTTCTCTCCCCTTGTTTCTTCACTGCCCACCACCCAATAAAGGCAAAAATGCCAAAAAAAAAAGAAAAGAAAAGAACATCAGCGACAGACTTTGGTATTTTAAGTAGCTACAGTTTTCATCCTATTATTCATCTTTACCAAATATGTAGTTGTACTGAGCCAGCTGAGCAGAACGAATCTTCTTATTTAAGGTCGCTCCCTGATCTTCACTCAAATCAACCATGAAGCCGGCTTCACGGAACTGCTGGGCCACCTTATGAGAACAGAGAAGTACGTCAATGAAGACTGTATCTGTCATGTGCTTCTTACATTAACTAATTAATAATGACAGCCAGGAAGAAAAATGGTTTACTGCTGTACCACAAGGAAATCTTCATCATGGACTGACCTGCTTGGCGTATGACTCGCTGTTGCCCCCCACAGGAATAACCATGACTTGCGCTGGCGACAACCACAGTGGCCTCATTGAGGGAAAAGAGAGAGAGACTGAAGGTTCAGGTACAGATAGTTTCATAACAGCCTAATAAAATGTGTCCGACTCTGTATTATCATTATTTTTATTATAATCATTATTATGATTATTATTGTCTTCTCACCATTTTCCCCCAAAGTTTTCAGCCAGTATAGCAAACATTCTCTCCAGCGATCCCAGCACTGCTCTGTGGATCATTACTGGTCTGTGTAACTGCCCATCTTGCCTGAGAGAAAGGTAAAAATGGTAAGGGGGTTGGGTGATATGACAATATATACAGGCAACATTCATTTGTCAATAATCCAAGAGTTTTTAATCTGTATATCGTGGCATCTTTCCTATAATATATGTGGGTTTATTGGGATATTGTGTGCAAATCCATCAGTAAGACTGTGTTGGGAATTCTGTGTTGTATTGTACATTAATGTGAATAAGCATCTTAATCTGTAGAGTATTTAATTAGTTAGTTTACTAGTCTTGCAATACCAGGCATTCAAAGAGCTCTGCTGAAGGCTGGGGATTTCTAAATGTACAGTAGCTACTTGAACGGTGGTGAAAATGGCCGCTAATAAACATACACCCCTTTCACCTGACTATTAATTATAGTCAAGTAATCTTCTCATGGTCAGTGTTAACAGGAGGGATGATTATAGTGAGCAAAGGCTCAGTTGCATTTATGGAAAATGTGCTGTCTCATGACAAACCAGTGTAACAATATAAAACTCACATATACAGTGATAAATGATTTAATCCTTTTTGGTCACTCCGACTGCACATGGAGTGTCAGAGACCATGAGGGAAGTAGGGCAGACTGATAACAGGCATAACAAGGTTAAAGGCAGAAACAGATAGTGTTGGCCTGAACTCATAAATTCAATAAAGGGCTAATCTTTATTGATCAAATTAGACCCCTATGAAGTTAGATTTGTGCAATTTAAACTTGAGCAATTACAGGACATCATAGACAGCAAGCATGTGGGTTTATCAAACAAACAAGCACATGCTACTCAAGTGCCAACGTGCAGGTTTAAATCAATACAGGTGTAAAAAGGACAGAAGGCCAAATCATCATGACCAACTCACCCAACATACTGGAGATCAAATCTGATAGGCAGCTGGAAGTCCAACTGGATTGTGGCACACTGGTGTTGTCTTCCAATGGCATCTTTGATCTGGATGTCGATCTGTGATGAAACATTTAGGCGTGTGTTAATATCAGGATTCATTTCTCTATTCAAGCCAAAATATACACATCTGTATTTAGAGCTCTGACCTCAGAGACGCTGCTGGAGACAGATTAGATTTTTGTGAACAGTAATAAAAACGAGTTGCTGAGAGATGCTCCACTAGCTAACTGTGGCACACACACCCTAGCTACATGGTTATGAGGAATGTCTGTTTCATCGAGTGTGTTTGTGTGTCTAACCCCACCCTGTCTTGACCTACCTCAACTCTCTGTGCCTCCACATGAGCCCGCCTGACGCTGACTTCCTCTTGATGTTTACTGCCTTCTTGGACGAGTAGTGTAAATATGAAATCGCCTCAAAGAAAACCAAGTTACGCCTCTTTCTATTTTCATACAAAAACACCATAACTATAAATATTCTGTGAACAACACCGAATATTTATTTGTGTTTCTGTGGCCTCAGACAGTGACAGTGATGACTGTCATCATTTAGTGCTCAGAATGTCTCTGCGAAGCCAGAAGCAAAAAGAATCAAATAGAAATACTAAAATGAGTTAAACATAAAAGTGAGACTGTGATGCCATCTAAGCACTGCCTTTGAAGAAAAGGTGCAACATTTTGGGAAATACGCTGATTCCCAAGATCAACATTGATTATAATTGACTAAATGTTGCAGCTCTGAGGTTGAATAAACTAATTAGAAGTAGCTTTTACCATGACGGAGAACTCTGCCAAAGAATACAGTGAGTAGGGGACCAACAGTCTTTTGGCTAATTGCAACAGATTCTGCGATAAACAATATTTGCACTTGTGTGTAGAAATCAGTTTCCTTCACTGTATGTTGCCCTTCCCACTGACCTTTGGTCCGTAGAACGCTCCGTCTCCTGGGTTCAACTCCCACCGCTCACCAAACTGCTGCAGACTTCTCTCCAACTGCTGCTCTCACACACACACACACACACACACACACACACACACACACACACACACACACACACACACACACACACACACACACACACACACACACACACACACACACACACACACACACACACACACACACACACACACACACACACACACACACACACACACACACACACACACACAGTAAGTAGGCATAGTAAAAAGGGTAAGTACATTAATGCACATTACGATGTGTGTGTGTGTGTATAAAGGAGCTGTGGGACCAAGGAACCATAATGTTCAATTACACTCAATTGAATCAGCTTAAATTGCTGCTGTGCCTATTTAAAAAGGCATCCATGGGGAGATTTAGAGATTTACATCTAACCAGCAGCTCGACACAGAGCAGCCCTCTACTGGAAAGTACCACCCGCATAAATGATTGCTTAAGTGGATATCATTATACTGTGTCATCTTGTTAAAAGACTTTTTACTGTAGCTGTGATTTATAGGACATACACATTTGAACAGCTGGTCCTGTCGAGGACTAAGTATGTTTTGGCCCTTTACTTTATATTCAGCAAAACAAAATATGATTAAAATGTGTGTGTACCTGTTCAGCATTGTCCCACTGTTCAGGCTCTCCGAGGCACGGTGTGGGACGTGTAGACAAGAGGCAGTGGAAGGAAAACCCAAACACTTGATAAACACTCCTCACAAAGTCCAAACAAGCAACAATCTCTTCTTCCAGCTGGAAAGAAAAATGGGAAAAGGACAAGGCTAACAATGAGCTTAGAGACTACGCTTAGAGCAAAAGTTCAAGGGGTTCAATTCAAACCAAGTTGGGAAGAAAAAAGAAAAAAAATCTTCCACTGTATTTACTGTAAAGCTCTGAGTGCTCCAGAGATTAAATTAGTATTTCAATGCTGAAGTAGTGATTCTTATCATGTGACTATGATCTCTGTGACTCGACAGGATGTCAACAGAGATGCTGGAGGAGCACAATCAGTATCATGGGAACATTCCAGGGAACTATATAGGGGATCGGGATTACACAGACTGTACAGCCACTGAGATGCACATATGGAGGTGTAATGTTTGAACAGGACAAAGACCTTCATTCATTCAGGCAGCGGCCACCTGGAATGTCTCAGGAGTTATTTGTACAACCCATCTAATCATCGTAATATGGTTCCACATGTGTCCCATTTGCAGTTTCTATACCTTAACAAATAAGTTCATACATTTTTCAAGGGTCCTTAAACAATATTCAGGTACTCAAACAAACACTGACACATTTTTCTTGCAGTAATCATTCCTCCTGTTTATATAGTGACCATTAAGAGATCCCTTCATAATGCACAGTCAATGCAAATGATGGGCGACAAAATCTGCAGTCCAAAAGTGTATTTAAAAGTTAATTTAAAGATAATATGTGACTTCACTCACAAAGAGGCAGCTGAAGCCTCATATCTTCAAATACATTTTTGCTTAAAGATGCAGTGTGTAGAATTTAAAATATAACATTCCTCAGTGTAAATTAGTGTATAATCTGAAAATAAGAATCTTTGTGTTGTCGTTACCTTGGGGGGGTTATTCAGCTGGTTGCGATCTGCAACCTCAAAGTTGGATACCGATGATCAATAAACCCTACACTGGACCTTGAAAACGACAACTGGATTTTGTACCTCATCACTTACATATTAAGCACTTTTATAGGGATCTTCTAATGGTCAGTATGAACAGGAGGAATTACAGTAATGATTACAGCAAGCAAAACCTGTTTCAATATTCATATCAGCACCTGACAAGACCTAAAAAGTTGTAAATGTATCCTTTAAGAAGTATGCTGTGGTCTACAAAATTGAAATTGCTATAAAAAATACAAAAAATAAATAGAAAATCAGTATATTTATGTGCTAAGGGTGTACCTGCTCAGGTGTGCAGAAGATGTGAGCATCATCTTGGCAGAATCTGCGAACACGAGTGAGACCTCCTAGAGCTCCAGAGAGCTCATTACGATGTAGCGCCCCAAAGTCGGCCCATCGCAGAGGAAGCTCCCGCCACGAACGCACACGCTGCTCAAAAATGAGGCTGAGCACAGGACAGGAGAGTCAGAGCACTGGAGTACAGGAGTGTGTAAATGTGAGTGTGTGTATGTATGTGGTGTGTGCCCACCAGTGTGCGGGGCAGTTCATGGGTTTGAGTGCGTAGATCTGAGAGCCCTTTGATGTCACAGTGAACATGTTCTCGCTGTAGTGTTCCCAGTGGCCTGAGCGCTCCCATAATGCAGTGCTGTACAGAGTCGGGGTCACGACCTCGGTGAAACCTCGCCTTCGGTATTCACTCTGCAAGAAGTCAGTAAGGAAGGAAGTGTGAGACATTGAGACAATGAGTTCAAGACACGGTCAGACTGTCACAACATTGTAATAATTGAAGGCTAACAAAAGCAATATCCTGATGGCTGATATGAACATGTGCATCCCGAGGGTGCAATTAACACAGTTCATTTATTGCATTTACTGTTATGTTAATGTATGGACATGTGTGTTCAGGGCTTCCGCAAGAAAGTTGTTAGGCACGGTGACCAATGCAGTTTTTTTGAGGGGGGTGGTGGACTGGAAGGCAAGCAAGACATGGGAACTTGGCTTAGGTTTTCAGGAGTTTTAACATTTTTACTGAAAAATAGTCTAAATCATACACGAATAACATCCTATATTAACCAAATGAAGGAAACACTGAATCAGCTGCATTTTGTAATTACAGACAGAACTATAGTCATAGTTGAAGTTAGCATTATCGATTAAGACACGTGAGGTATTTCACTTTTAGTTGCATTTACAGAACTCAACACGGTGATCAAGTTTCAGTTCATTTAGGGCAGAGGTGAAGTGGTTATTTTTTATTCAATATTTTACTATCTTTGCTGTCAAAAAAGAGAGTGACTGACGTCTGAGAAAGCCAAACATAGACTACAGGGTTTAAAGTAATTGCGTAATGATTTTATAATAACTACACAATTCTGAATTACTGTACAGACTGGTGTCTAATACTGGTTAAGAGCAGGTCAGGTGACGCATATTGACCCATTAACACTGACAAGAAACAGAATCTTTGGTTTCATATTTCGTTCACTGTTTCCTCATTTATATGTAATCTCTTTTAAGGGTTCAGAGTACAAATTAACTTGTGTCTGTGTGGCTATCTGAGTGGTGTTTTGTAGCAGTTTTCATATTTTTCAGCTCTATGATCATTTTCTACTTTGTAAAGACAAGGTCCCAAATCAGGGGAATAATAATAAGTATCCCAGCATGTCCCAAATAATAATAATAATAATAATAATAATAATAATAATAAGGGATAATAATGTAAGTGTTCTGTAAACCTAGAAAAGTATTGCTATTTAGGGAGTACATCTGCATTATGTGGAAAAAAGTTGTATAGAGCCTTTTATGGGTCCAGATGGAGCTGCAAAAAATCTCAAACTGCCTCAGCTCGGCCAAATACTATGAATTTGAAAATGAAAATAATCTGGGGGTGTGGAGCTAGAAAGAAGTGAGGTCACCAGACCTTCGCAGCCTGCTCCTCATCTCTACTTGAGGTCAGCAGCTTGAGGCTACAGTTGCTGCTACTAGCATGACACATCTGAATCTGTGAGGGAACCATAAGTGGTAAAGTTGCATTGTGGGAAATATAGTTGCTAGGTTTTGACAAGGAAGATAGATAGATAGATAGATATATATATGTATAGATATATATATATATATATATAGATATATATAGATATATTTATAGATATAAATATCTATATATAGATATATATATATATAGATATAAATATCTATATATATATATATGTATATATTAAAAAATATATAATATAATATAATATCTCTGGTTCTGCTTCATCCAAACTGTCCATCATGAGTCCAACCACGTTGTATGGGAGCAATGCTAAATTGGTGGAAACTCTTTTAAAGTAAAACCTACAGCTGATCAAAATGCTCTTCTATATAGAATAAAGTACACAGCGTGTATGGTCACCTTAATAAAGTCAGTGAGAGTGCTGTAGATGTGGGCTCCTTTAGGAAGGAAGAAGCAGCTGCCTGGACTGACGTCGTTGAAGAAGAACAGCTCCTGGTCCTGTGAAAGCACAGATAAATGACATTTATGACCAGGAATCACTTTTTTCACTATTCATTTTTTACTTAATAGTTGAATCTAATCAACTCTTCTAATGTGAATTTCTATTTTACCGTCCCAATGCGTCTGTGGTCCCTCCTCCGTGCCTCATCCTGCTCCTTCTCCCACTCCTCCTTATCCTTCTCCCCTGGAAAGGCCACACCTAACAGACGCATCAAACTTGCGGACTCTGTCTGATTGGCCAGGGTCACGGTCGACAGCTGGGATGTGAGAGGGCAGACGAGGACAGTGTGGAGCAGTGGATGTGAAAAGGGAGAGAAGAAATAATGAGTAAATAGAGGGAAAAGAAAGGGAGAGTGAGGGTCAGCCAGAAGAGGAAGGCTGGACCGATGAGGGTGACAGCATGTGTGATGGATGGCAGTGTGTTTGTAAGAGACCAGAACAGGAAACTGGCCTCTGAAAAACACAACATCCTGCTGTTGATATTTCCAGATTTGCTGCCATGGAATCCCAGTCTGCCCAGTGACAGCCCAGTATGGAAAACACCTCCTGTTCGCTGGATCAATAAAAACGAGGAAAATTCCATTTACCCAGCATGTGTCCAACAAGACGGATGGTGACAAATGTTTCCAAAATATTCCAAACATATTTTTAACGATTACACAAGGTTCATCCAGCATCTTTGACCATCGTCTGCCACATAAATTCTAAATGTCATTTTTCGTTTGCTGTTTTTACTTTAAAATAGGTTCAAAGTATCAAATTATAATAAAATAATAGAATTATAATAGATAAAACAGTGTTTGGCTTTCAGGGCACTACCCATCGATCCACAAGCTGCAATTTAATAAAGTTGCTAATTCACTAAATTTAAGAAATAATGACATTCCGGAGCAGTTGTGAAATTAAAATTCAACGACAAGAAAACAGAAACAGGAGACAAAACCACACAGGGCCATGCAGAGGACAGATGATTACACACACACACACACACACACAACACACACACATACCTGGAGCATCTTAAAGACCTTGAGGAGGCCAGTGTGTGGGAGGAGGGGGCCATTACAGACTGCTATGCTGTCTCCACACCTGCATCACACATAAAAGTCTTTTAGTGAGGGTTTACAAGACACTAGCGAGTAAGTCAACATCAGGTGTGGGTACTTATACGTGCCTGTAAACTGAGACAGTGGGGCCGTCATTCATCTGCTCTTCAAGAAGCTGCAGTCTCAGCTTACTGTTCTGTAACAACACCCACAAAACACACAGATCATTCATATTTATGAGTTAAATATAGACAACAGGACAATAAGAAGAAGCCTGACCTTTATAAGCAAATACTAGGACAGCAGACTGTATCATTTGTATTCATAAATACGAGCCACTCCCACACAGTGAGAATTATCACTGAGAACAGCACATTAGCAGAAGTCAACATATATAAACGCTCAGTGACACAAGCTGCTGCAGGTACAGTGTGAGTTAGTACGGAAGAATGACAGCAGGTCACTGTTATACTATTTATATTATTATATTGTTCTGTTAATTCTTAATCTTAATGGGATTTATGATCCATTAAGAAATAACAAATCAACACCAGAAGGGCAGAATTAGCAAAGTGAAAACATAAAACGCTTATAAGCTCCATGAATGATGGAAAAATGTGAATTACCATCCCAAACAGATGGTTTCTGTTATTTTTTGTTTGTTTGTTTTTCTGTGTGCGGGTGTTAGTCTTGTTATATTTTAGTTATTGCCATTATGTAAAGTAACAATATGTTGTTAAAAAGATTTAAGTGGGGGAAAAAACACTAATCAAACATTCTACATCTTTTAAACAACAAACTATATCTTCAAAACACTATATCTTCAAGGCAGACACACTGACACGTCTGCAGGAGAAGCACAGGTGTCATTAACGACATTTGATAACGACTGCAGTTCATTTTTGTGAGCCAGTTTCAGAGACTTGGTATTGTGCATGCTGGCTCATGCTGGGATACTATAAAAGAAAATGAGCAGTTATTAATATTATTAGTTACACCTGTGCTTTACTTGCTATGGCAAGTCAAAAGTGTTTTCTATGGAAAAAATGATCTATTTGTCATCTCTGTTTCAACACAGAGGGAGTGAGTTTCTAACCTGGAAAAGCTCCTGGATCTCTTCTGTATTGAGCTCCAGCCTGGACAGAGGAAGTTTGAGGGCTGCAGCTGCTTTACATCTCTCCTCCACATCGCTCATAGACAGGATGCTTTGGGTGAGCACAGATTCAGGAAAAAAAAAAAGAAACATCAAAAGCTGAAAAAGCTGTGACAGAGCCAGGTTGTGTGGTAGAAACATCGGCTTAGATGAACAGAAGCTTAGAAAACAAAACCAAATATCATTAAATTATCACTTTTGTAACACTATATTTTAAGTCCCGATATTTAGCTTTTATAAGCAATAGATAGATAGATAATCTATTGTCATTGCACCTAAAATACAACAGAACTTTGTTTAGCATTCCCAATCCAAGCAGCATATATAACAACATACAAACACTTAATACACTACTATACACACTATAATGAGGTTTTAAGCAAATATGGAAACATTACTATATAACTACTATGTGATTTACAACATTGACATTCATTGTTGGCTTACACCATCTAGTTATGAATTCCCATAACAGGACTTATAGCTGTTGCCAAATACATGAAATAGAACTTATATCTCTAATAACTCATTATAATGTGTTGTAAACATATAAACATTTATTTACTGTTTGTATAATATATATAAACGCTAAATAAGGGACTTTAAGTGTAATTGTTAGCATTAATTTTTCAGTTGAAATTCTCAGTGGCCTAACATTAATACAGTTTTCTCATCTATAAAAACAACATCATTTTTTTATACTTAAGTCACTGTTGTTAACTTTAAAGCCTAAAAGAAAAGATGCATCAATGTTCACAATCTTCAAATCCTCAGCAAAAAGGCAGCGATGTTTGCACTGCATTATTTTCAACACTTTTCTATTTAGTTCAGTTTTAATGAAAACAAGTGTTCAAAATATTTGAGTTCAAGCATTTTGACTAGCTGAGGCTATTTTCCACAATGACATGTTTGATTCTGTTCATTTCCCTTCATGGAAACCATTTCAATGGTAAAAAGCAACTTTTAACTCAATACAACCACAAAGAACTTTCTGATTTACTGAAGTATCTTGAAATCATCATCAACTTGAAATTTGATGTGTGAATTGACAATGCACTCAGTGATGACGTGACCTCTGTTCCTTTATCAGTGTGTCTCACCTGTTCTCCAGCAGATGGTCACAGTACAGCCCGAGCTCCGACGCTCCTTCTCTGCACACCTCGGCACCAAATACGCCTTCCAACACCGCGCCCAGGACACACGCTCCTGTCCTCCATGCTGCCTGTCAAGAAGACAGAGGTGCAGAGAAGTTCAGATGTAGAAATCTAGGAGGTGTAGGTGCTGTCATTCTTCATTTGAAAGGTTTCTATATGGGTTGGAAAGATCTATCAATGAAAGCTGGTCTCGAAATGTCATGTTATCTATTAGCAACACTGTTGTCATTTAATGCCCTCTAATGTTTCATCCCAATTATCCACCTGTCCTTCCTTCACTTTTAAGATGTCTTCCACTCAAGTCATGAAAGGGTGATTGGGAAAAGAAAATTGATATGATAATTATATCTTAGAATATTAAGATCTACCTTTAAAGGTAATGTGTAAACACAAGGTAAAGGCAGCATTAAAGAAATGTAATTACCTGTCTTCCCTCAAGTGTGTCAAACCCAAGAAGTTGTAGTTCACAGTCCGTCTCTAAAGCCTGTCCGAGCTCCCACAGCTCTCCATTCACCTTACTGACCAACGCTCCTTTCACACTGCAACAACACATGCAGTAACAGTTATAACAATGAAGCTACAACAAAAACGATTGTAGGATACATATCTGTATGTATTGTGTATTTACCGGATACTCTGAGCAACAGAGACAGGTGTGGTGACGCCAGCTGTTCCCTTTACTGTTCGGCCATCAGACAATTGGATACTGAGAGGCTTCTTCTCTGTAGCTTTAGCTCTTTTCTTCTGGTCTTGTTTCCCCCTGAGAGACTCAAAGACTCGCAGCCGCTCCGATAAAGCAGGCGAAACCTGCAGCTGGACAGGAAAGATGCAGGTAATGAAAAGATGAGCAGGTGACAGAAGTGAAATGTGAAGTGAGGGGTTGGGGCCAATAGAAGAGAGAGAGATAATATAAAATTGTAGTTTTTCTATTGTAGTGTTGTAATTTTTGTTATAACAATGTCATACGAATTTGAATTTCATCTTCTTCTCAGTTTAAACTCTGAAATGTGTCACCATTCTGCCATATTCTTAACTTTATCCGTTCTTGTTGAGTGCCTTCACAAATTATAAATGCCTCAGCCTGTTTTAACATCTTTTCTACATTCATTTTTTCCATCATAAACTGTATCCCCAGCCCTAGTTTAAAGTGAAGAGTACCTTCATTGGTATAAATAGGGTGAATAAAAATATTAGAAAATCACCCTTCAGTATTTATAACTGTTGCACCTAAACTCAACTAAAAATCTGACCTTCATGAACATGATAAGCTTCAGTTTTTGTTTGAACTGTTGATTAAACTTTATGGTCAATTTGGAGGCTTCAATTTGTGATGCTGTTGAATTATCATGCATTATATGAAGCAGCATTTATATTTTGTCCTCCCCATTTATATCAGCAATGGTGGACAAAATATTTGAAACATCTCTCAGTGCAACACAGTACAATTCAACAGCATCACAAACTACATCCTCAAAAAAGACCATAAAGCTGTTTAAAACAGATTAAACAAAAACTGAACATTAGTTTTAACTAAGTGTACCTAATAAACCGGTGTGTATTGATACACCAATATCAACACTGTATTGATACTACATCATATGATTATCAGCAATGTGATAAAAGTTTCAAGGTTATCTTTTCCTCAGCTTAATGGATTTTCCTCTAACTATATCACTCATTTAATAGTATTACCATAGAATAGTAATGTAATGTAGGGATGCAACAATTATATTTATTATCAATTCATCTTTCATTATTTCTTGATCAAGCAATAAGTTGTTTTGTCTATGAAGTATCAGAAAATGTTGAAAAATGTTGATTACTGTTTCATTAAGCCCACGATGCAATGTCAAATGTCCTGTTGTCCCAACAGATAATCCACAACCCAAAAATATTTAGTTTAACTGGCATAGAGGATAAAACATTCAAACAGAAATATTCACATTTAGGTAGCTGGAACCAGAGAATTTTGGCATTTTTCTTGTCTTTTTAGAGTTACAGATCAATTTTCAAGGTCAATCAACTGATCATTGCAGCTCTATAAAGTAGTGCCATATATCAAAAGTCAGAATATTACATACAGTATTAATGTGATAACTTTTTAGAGTCTCATAAACAAATGAGAGCGAGAGAGAGAGCAGTGAGAGGAAGTGGAGGATATGATTGGGCCCATTTCACTCATATCAAATACTGTATATACTGTAGTACACTCCTTTAAATTTATATATTTGTATTCTTCATCCCATACATAAGTAATTAAAGCTGTCTGTCCAAAACTCAAGCACCAGGCTTTTATCAAAACACCTAAGACAAACAGAAAATCATCAATAAGAGTACAAATAATTAACCTATGAGACAATAACACATCTATGCCCCCAGCAGCTGCAGCTCTCAACACATCCCACACTGAAGGCTAATGTTAGTTAGCTGCAGTCACAGTAAAAACACTCTCGCACCTTGCTGTACTTCCTGTGCACGCCAAGTGTCGACCGACAGATAACCTGCCGGAGCAGCTGTGTCACTGCCATCCCAAACACACACGTCTACACACACACATGCGCTCATTTCCCAACAAACACGCCTCATTCACCTACACTCTTCCCTGCGAGCGGCCATAACGGCGGAAGCACGGATTAAGGACAGCGGCGGTGACGTAGTAGGTGAATGGAACACTGTGACGCTGCGTGCGCGCTCCTGAGCGGATACACCAGAGCGCGCGTCCACAGCGCAGCTACACACACGGATAAATGGGGACACATCTGCAGCTATTTCGACAGGGCTGTGGAATAATAACCCGATTCAACACCTGAAGCCATGCACAGTCGGGCATTTCACTGGATTAAAAATATACTGAAATGTTAACGAACAACTCGTTTTCACTTTGGAAAGCGAAGCACAACACAAACCCATCCATAATGATATGAGATCAGCTAAACTGCGTGGTTTTCAACACTGAGCGCCACCGACCTGCTGCATCATGAGCTCCATGTGGGGAAAATTGCGCACTTTGCTTTATGAGCCATCCACTATCTGCTGCCACATCAGTAACTAAATAGAGAAAATCAAACTAAATGCAAATTATATCTCAACCTCGACGAAAACTATTTTAACTGATCAAATATTTTAAAGATTATTTTGTGGAAACTATTTCAACAAAGACGCAATGAAAAAAAGTTATAAAATGTTGAACTTAAAAACTGAGCGCAGGTAGACTAGTATAGCATTAGGAGGCCTTCGTAAGTTAATAAACTAATAATACGGAATACGGGGCGTGATGTTTTGGTTTTGACCATTTCCAGAGGGATTGGTTTAGACTGGTATGTGTAACTAAAAATAAAAACTAAAGATGAGGTACCACTGAATGACCACATGGGGGAGCTGAAACACTTCTGCATTTTAACAGAGAAGAGTTTCCATCACTGAGTTGGTGACATCACTCCAAACTAGCAACATCAGGACCAATTCACTGTGGTTCACTATGGTGGGATTATCAGCACTTTACTGCACTCTTTGTGGGTTTTAAAACATGGGGCTGCGCCCAGTATGTGCTCACACACCATTGTCACATGTCCATGGTGAATATGGTTAAAAGCAGACTAAATGTGTGATTTAGTGGTTAGAAGTTTGGTATGTACACAAGTTAAATGTTTAATAGCAAGATGTCTTTCTAAAATAATAATAAGGAGAGCTGGTATTTTAAGAATAAACAGTTCCGCTAATATCAAATCTGAATTATTTACTGTTAACTAGAGATTAATAGCACACAGGCCACCATTAAACTTTTCCCTGTGAATGTCCATTGTCTCTGAAAGGTTGTCGCAACAACTTCTTGCATCATTATTGTGATTATGTGGTACAATTAGGCTCCTTTTAAGATAATTTCCAATAGTGGCATTCCAGTAAATGTCATGACTGAATTATTGCTAAACTGGGTTATCAACCAGTCACTGTCACAATGTGCACGTGTGGTCCATGTAATGTTGAATAGCGAGGTGTAAAACTGAAACACTGGTGTTACAAAGTTTTAAATTACATGTCAAGAATGTGGCTCTGCAACAACAGTGTGCATTTTAGTGTTCAGGTGTTGAAAGTAAGAAAAAGAAACAAAAATCAGTCTTCTCAAAGAGGTAATGAGCGAAAGGTTATAGAAGAAAATGTTATAGAAAACAGCAAATAGCCTCTGTTGTTAAACTAACACAAAGCACCTGCTGCTTACAGTCAACGGTGCAACCACAAACAAAATGACAGAAATAGTGAATATGTGTGAAAATTGGATACAAGTATTTCCATGAAAGCACTGAGACTCAAGTGATTTCTTTAAAAAAAAAGAAAAGAAAAAGTCTTCCTCATGTTACTGTGATATACTCTATGTAGAAAAAAAAAGAATCCACATCTTAAAAGTATGCATATATTCACTGTGACAAATATTTGCTGCAGGATGTGTGCATGTTCATCACACCAGAAAGGATTGGACACTCAAAGACCAGTGATATAGCATCATTGATGAGAACAGCAAGAGCAGTTAAACTTATCAGATACACACAGACCATCAGCTTTGTCACATCTTCAGTCATTTTCAAAACTCAATTCGTCAAACAAAAGTTGTCGTGAGGTCAAGAGAAAACCTACGTTTAACTTGGCAGGTGATAAGTTAGCTGCGTATAACAATTAATTCAACTTTTCTCTGTCAGACAGTGTGATCCAGTGAGTGATTGCCGAGATGATGGACAGTTTACAGAAGGTGGTAACAGACTTGTAAAACATTCAGTAACACATCGTAACACTGTAGTGAAAAATGTGATATTGGTTGTTACATTTTTACAATGTAAGTGCTCATTGTGTCTTTAACTGCTTTTTTTTTTTTTTTTTTTAAGTTAACTTGTAAATGAACAAAGAAGACAAACACACACTCCATGATCAGATAAACAGAAGAGGCTTTGAGCAGCAACACCTGACATGCACCTCTCGTTACGTGGGGACAAGTTATTTAACTAAAACCTCTGCAATCCCTGCAGAAGAATGAGGATTATTGCCGTTGTGCCGACTTTTTTGTAACCCCACGAGTAAGATGTGCAGAAGTGTTTTTGGACAAAACCAAGGTAAGCACAGGGGCTCAGGGGCAAAAGCATGAAATTAGCAAAAGAAACAAAAAAGGAGAGGAAGGGGCAAACAACTGGAGTATTTTTAAAATTAACCATTTAAAAAAAACAATCCTAATTAGCTCAAATCTTTTCACCCTCTGATGCCATCTGTGGGTGCTGCTGCAAATGCAAAATACGCCAATTATGTCTAGTAGAAAAATACAGCGCAAACAAAAAAAGAGCAGAAAAAAAAGAAAAAACAAAGGCGTTATGAAAATGGCAGCAGCTGTGGAGGTAAATGAAAACAATTTCTCTGAAAACATGGCAGAAAAATTTAGCTGAACAGCGCACATAAACTAAACAGCGCAATTCAAGAGAAAAATATTGACTAAAATAAAATACCTCCCCCCCAAGTTGAATTGAAACTCTGGATTTTATTCAAGTCAGTACATGTTGAAGCCTAGCATGAGCGTGGTTCAAACTCCCCCACCCTCCCTTACCCACTATCCACTACTGAGAGTCTTCATTACTCAGTCTAACTTGAAGCGCGCACAGGCAGACATTTATGTTTGAAATAAAAATACATAATTGTCTTCACTCTCCTCTTCTGTCTGGTGGTTTTTCAAAACGGAAGACAGAAAAGTTGCAAATAGATACTGCAGCGAAATTCTTCTGGAGCTAAAGCTTATCCAAGGCCTCAATCACAGTAAAGACGTCATTGTCCTCATTTTACAGAAAGAAGAGCTTGAAGAGAAAAAGCTGTCAGTCAAGTCTTTATATTTACAAGCTTAGAAATATACAGTGGGAGGGACAGATGGGTGAGAGAAAAGGTCTAGCAAGAGAGGAATATTATTTACAACAGGTAATCTGGAAAGAAGAACAAGTGTTAACCTCAGCTGCAACACAAATCTCATCACTTCAAATGAGAATTAGCTTTTTCAGGACACACAGCACACACGCACACGCACACATTTTCTTTCCTCTGTACCCCAGGAGACCCATACTCTCTCTCTCTCTCTCTCTCTCTCTCCCAGGAAATGTAACCCAAGAATCACACAAGTAGGAAAACTGTGAAGGTTTAAAACAGGATGACCAGATGTGAAGTTTCTATTCTGTGTTATGTTACTCCTAATGAAACTTATCTCCTTTGTATGGAGGGCTGGAAAAATATGGTTAGATGTAGGGTTACATGAAACTCTGCACTATGTGACTGGTGACCTCTTACTGTACTGTACAGTGTAAGATGACTGGCTGGCTTGTAGCATGATTTAATCAGCTATTTACACACAACTGAAGGTAGTTTTAATTCAAGCTAATTAACATAGTAAAAGATATCTAGGCTCATACCAGCAGGGCTAACACACACACTGCGCTGGGTTTAGCTAAATGTGTGGCTTGCGCTTCTCATTCAGTATGTCGTAGATGACCACTTCAGTAGCGCGGGGGTAGGAAGGGTCTCTTCTGTGCATGGAAGGGACCACCTGTGAATGGAGGACCGGGCCGCTTGTTGCCACGAAACCCCCCTACGGGGAGATCTTTGTTAAACTGCTGAGAGGGGGTTCGGCCTCGCAGCAGAGGTCTCTGCGGGATGGGGACTGACAGGATGGGGGGGCGAGGGCTTTGCAGGTTCAGGAGAGGGACGGGGTTAGAGGTTTGGTTGCGGTGCTGAGCTGGCGGACTGGCAGGGGGTTTCTGGAGAGAAGGGGCACCAGGCTGAGCGAGCGTGCGAGCAGGCATGATGTCGGCTGCAGGGGAGTTAGGAGTGGAAGGGGAGGGGGTGGAGGATGTGGGAGATGGGGATGGAAGAGGTAGATTCAGAGGCTCCTTCACTCTGCCCAGTAAGGGTGGAGGAACACCGGGGGTGCCTGGGCGGTGGAGGGGGGGTGCATGGCGGGGGACGAAAGGCTCTTTAACTGTGCCGGGACGGGGGAGCTTAGGAGGTTCGCCTAATAACGACGACATGAGGGGAGGAGGGGTCACTTTGTTTCCTCTGGGCCCCATTCCCCCTCGCTCTGCGCCTTCAGGTCTGATTGGGGGAGGGAGAGATAGGGGGCGATCAACAGGGACCAGTACTCCCCCAACCATGACTGCTGAGGGCACAGGGGAGTGTGTAGGTGGAGGGGAAGGGCGCTGCGATACGGGAGGCGGAGGGGGTCGAGGGATCGGCGGAGGGCCACCGAAGAAAGGGGATGTAGGAGGAGGATGCTGGTGGAGGTGTGATGGAGGAGGAGTCTGCATGTTGTCTGTGTGGTAAGGCATTTGGAACGGTAACTGGGGAGGCGGGTGTGAGTGAGGATGGGACGGAGGAGGGTGAAGATGTGGAAGGAGAAGATGAGGGAGAGGAGGAGGCATAGAGGGGGTCATGTCCTCTGGGTTAAGAGGAGGGGGGCCAGAATGCGGTGAGGGAGGCTGAGGTTCCATGTACTCCTCTTCGTACCACATCGCACCGCCTGACCGACTGCCGGCCCCTCCCCCTCGCCGAGAGCCTCGGCCAATCACGCGGATGCTCTCTACCGTCTTGATGCGCTCTCCTGCGAGTGGCCGGTTTGAGTAACCCAGAGTTTGGATGGGAGCCCCTTCAGTGCAGGGCGACACTAGTGTCTCAATACGATGATACTGGCCGTCCTTCCCATCCCGACCCGGAGACTGGCGACTTTTCCCCTTGTCGTCTCTTTTCCCGCTGAGACCTCCATCATCTGAGCCGGTGCTGGCCTTACGAGAGCTTGCAGAGAGTCTCCTTTCTCCCATCATTCTGGTGTTTCCCATCATCTTCATTCCATCTTTCTTACCCTTCATCAGCTCATTACTGGCGGAGGAGGCAACAGCAGCCTGCTTCCTCACAGTCATCGCTTCCTCATCTTTTAACTTTGTGCCACTCCTTTTCCCAGTTCCGTACCGGTTGAAGGAGGAGCTCGAAAAGTCACCGTCGCTGTTGCTTCCTGACGGGGTGATCACAGCATCCCAAGGCTCACTACGGTATGCTGTAGGTGAGAGGTTATGACCGCCGGATGACCCTAGGGATTCTGGCACACTGCCAGGTGTGTCCATGATCTCATCCTGGGTGGGGGTGCCAGCAGCCTCATCTCTCACCGGGGTCCCATCTACGCCGTCCGGACTGACATCACCTAGAGCCAGACTAAAACCTGGATTACCCTGCAAGAAACTGTTGATTTTGGATTCTAGGCTGGGGGGAGAAGTAGAAAGAGCTGAGGGACGAGGAGGTGGAGGTGGAGGAGGAGGGGACAGTTGTCTGTCTTTCTCCCAGTCTCTGGTTCTCTCAGGTGTGTCTCGTCTGAGGCTGTTCCCTAGTGTGGGTTTTGTTTTTGGGGTGGTCGGGGTGAGCGGAGTTTTAAGTGTTGATGACTCTGGGGAGGTGCGGGTGGGAGGAGCGGAGGCAGTGTTTGTCACACTTTGCAGGAGAGAGGACAACCCTGCAACGAGATAGAAATAGATGGGGGGCAGAGAAGAAGAGACGACAACATACGAGACAATTAAATTAGATGATCAGTAAAACTTTTTTTAATGTAGAGTACGAGCAAAGTGTATGTGTGTCTTACCGGATGTGTTTGTTTTAGACAAAGCATTGAGGATGCCTTCAGGTGTGATGTCAACACGTGACAGGATGCTGGCCAGTGCAGGACTTGGAGGGGTCGCTTTGGAAGCTACTGATTGGGCAGACGGGGTGGTGGGTGTCCCCGGAGATGGCCGAGGTGACGGACTAGCTGCTGGGACGGAGGCAAGAATAAAGGGATGAAATCAAAGCGACGAATAAAAGCTGTAGCACAATTTTCAGAAATTACTAAAATGCAACAAATTCATGTAAAAAGTCAAAGCTGCATTTTTCTGTACTGTAGACAAAACACAGGTCTCAGAGATTTATGTAAGCGACTGATCTAAAATGTCTTCAATCAATACTCCAAATGAGAAACTTATCTTTTCATATTTTTGATTTTGTCCAAATAACCTGTTAGCCATTTTAAGAGCCATTTTAAGAGCAATACATCAATACATGCTATAATTGGTATAAAACAATACAAAAATAGTATAAAATGGTAAAAATTCATGATATAAAACTCCAAAGAAGAGCTGCAACACATTAAAGGAATAAAAAATGGCTCATGTTTAACACAATAAAGCAACTGTGGCATTTAAAGTATGCATGTAAATAGTATGTTGCCCAGGATATAAATATAGATGGAATTAATTACTTTAATTTTATAAGTAATTTCAAGCTAAAAAGAGTCACATAATTAAAAGATATGCCTTCCATGTATGATTTATGTTGAGACATGCCAGCAGTAATAGTTGTAATTTCACATAATTAGGCCAAAATTAAGACCCAAACGCACTGAAAGCGATGAATGACTCTCGCTGCCGCTCACTCTCCTTGCTCGACCGACGCCACGCTGTCCTTTCTCTGTTTCTCTCTCTGGGTCTCGCTTATGCTCTCAGTTCTCTGGTGCAATCTCTCTTTTTCGGCTGCAGAAAATCAGCTTTGGTTGCTGTGTCCTTATCTGATGCTCCAAAAATCGAAACTAGGTCAGAGTAGCAGCATCAAGACAATTTGACGCACCTCATCACACGTCTGGTGCACATTCTCAGACTCTTTCTGTGCGTTTGGGCCTTTCCAAAACTCTAGTGCTACACTGATGAGAAAACAACCGTTGTTCATTCTGGCTCCTACAAAGTGAAAATACCATCTGTGATCATTTATTCATTCAGTCAGAACATGGCCAGGTTTTGTCTCACTGGGACTTAAAATATGTTTTTCACATTTTTTAATCCCTGCTTTTAACTACTGGTCCTCATCAGCATTTCACCATGTTCCCTTAATTTCCAAACGCACCTGTACTCTTCATGGCAGATGTGAGTGAACTGAGAATAGAGCTGATCTTTCCCAGGTCCACCTTCGCCAGATTGACTCCCAGAGGGTTGGTTGATGTATTCGGGGCAGTGGTAGAGGTGGGAGTCACTGGGGTGGCTGTGGCAGCGGCAGCGGCATTAGACTTAGAAGCTTTTGTAGGTGTGGTCGGAGGCTTTGACACAGCATCCAACTTTGTAGTCTTGGCAACGGCAGGGGACGCCTTGTCTTTCTTGTCATCTGATCGTGAAGACAATTCAAAATGGGTCATACATTTTTCAAATATGATTGACAACAATGAAACTGGAATATTTAAGACACAGTGAAACCTTCAAATCCAACTAGACACAACTGTTGTAACCACTAACCGCCTGCTAAGACTGTGTCTTCTTCATCAGACACGTCCATGTCTTCCATGTCTCTGTTGTCAGAGGGAATTTCTCCTTCATCCATGGCCTTGCCATCCAGCTCCGGATCCACCTGGGCTCTGCTGGCCCCCAGGCCGAGGAAGGGTGAGTCAGAGCCGGTGGGGGAGGGGGCATCTTCAGAGGGCGAAGGGACAGGAGAATCTTCAGGTCCAGGTAGAGTGGACTTGAGGGAATCCAGTTTTCTTTTAAGACTGGCCACACGGTTGGCAAAAGCGTTGTACGCCTGATAATCAGAGAGAGAAAAAGAAGTAAATATGACACTTATCTGTTGTCATTGTTACAACGAAATAATAGAACAATGTTTTTAAATGCCGGTCTCTATTTTTCAGACAAATAAATAACATGAGTCCATAATTAGGAAATAACTGCTAAACCCCTTTCCAAACCTTTGCACAAAAACTAAATCTACTGATCTTACATTACCAAAGCACTGTCCACAAATAAGAAGAAATCATTTGATCCAACACTTACATTAGCCACGATCTTAACCTCCTTGTACTGCATCTCATAGAAAATGTCTGCGTTTCCCAAAGCTTCCAGCAGAGGAGGCCCTGTTTTCAACTCCTTCTCCAGGAAGCTGACAAACTCCTGCAGCTTCAGACTGCCATCCTCAAAGTCCTTAGCAAACTTGTTCCCTCCAGCCTTGTCTGGAACAAGAGGCGATGAACACAGAGAGCAGCACATAAATACAAGGTTTTCAGTAAAAGACGCAGTCAATGTCAGAAAGACAATACAGATTCACAAATAGAAACAAGGTCAACTACATTTTTCAACTAAAGTAATTGTGTAAGATACAATACGATGCAAAGATAATAAGAAATGCAACTAACAATTACCTCAATTATAAAAAATCCTTATTATTAATTAATTATTTTCACCATTGTTTGGTCTATAAAATGTAAGAAAAGTAAAAAATGACAAGGTGAAGTCATCAAATTGCTTGTTTTGTCTGATCAACCTTCTAAAGTCTGAAGAAGCAGCACATTGTTTTATATTATAATTGTAATTAAATATCTAGAACCAGGGAATGATTGGTATTTATTTCTGAAAAATAATTTTACCTGATAATCAGTTGCAGATTATTTTTGGCTACTATATTAATTGACTAATCGTTTTAGCCCTTAAGCTGACCACAAACACATGTAACAGGTGTGTAAAAATGCTCTGTCTCCACTAATGCGGTTTTCTAGCCTGTGTTTCAAAATAGCATAAAAAAGGGGAAAAATATTGAAGTGACGGCTATGTGTTAACTTTAAAACATAAATGACATAGGATAATACATGCGTGCGATGACATCTGACCTTTGAGCCTCTTGAGGGCCTCTGTACTGCAGACATCAACTCTGAGAGTTGCCAGCTGCTTCTCCCTGAACTCCTCCTCTGCAACTGCTCGCTTGTATCTCGACAACTGTTCGATGAGGGAATTGGGCTGGAAACGAAGAGAAAAGAGATGCATGGGTTATGTTTTACAATGATACATTTTAAATCAAAATTAATATAAAGCACATTAAATAAGACGTACTGTGAACTCAGCTACAATCTTGGACTTGAGGGCAGCTCTGGTGTTGGTCGGGGCTGGAGATTTAAATGAAACATCAACTTAAAAAAAAAAAACAACAACAACTCACAACTGCATCTGAAAATGATCTAATGTATATGATTAACTCCAGGATTGTACTTTCAGATTCACATGAAAACAGTGAAGCAACAAACTGACCTTTAGCAGGAGGAGTCTCTTTTTCTTTTTCCTTCTCTTTCTCCTTTTCTCTCTCTCTCTCCCTCTCCTTCTCCCTCTCCCTCTCCTTTTCTTTCTCTTTTTCCTTCTGCTTCTCTCGCTCCTTTTCCTTTTTGTTCAGGTTGGTTTTAAACTGGGCGATGACCTCTTCAGGATACACACTGCGCTCCTGCCAAATCGTAAAGATCCTTTCCACTGACTTACGGACCTTCCCGTCTCTGACAAGGCAAAATGACAATAACGTCTCAATATCTTGATAGCAGCAGAAAACAGAGCATTTTTTTATTTGAATAACGACCTACATACAGAAGCAATGTCAGGCCAACGCTACACGTTTATACAAACTCTGTACTCACTTGATGAGCTGAGCAGCATTCGGCAGGACCTCTGCGAAGGATGAACGAAAGACAATGGCATTCTTTCTTTTGCAGTTCTGTATCACATCGTTGGCAAGGTAGAAAAGATTCAAGCAATGATTGTTGTCAGCTGGGGGAGGGGGGGAAACAAGCAGAGGATAGGATAAGATTAAGGGTACACAAATATAAAAAATGGTTTTGGACTCAAACTTAAACAATTAAAGTTAAGTTTTTTAAGATCATACAAAGAACACACAGCTGTCTAGAACTGAAATCATGACGGCAATGCAGATATTTGAGAATTATATTATATATAATCTGACAGATGACCTCCACACTTCAATACTCACTATAATAAACATAAGCACAACTTAGAAACAATTTAAACATTAATATTGGTAATAATTAATATATATATTAATAGACACTGCTTTAAAATTACAAGCTACACAGATACAAAAACAACTGTCATAAGGAAAAATCAGCTAAGAATGAAACTTTTATTGGCAAGCAGTACATTTCTCTTTCCATAGTCACCCAACTTTAACATTTAGTCATACGTGCATTTCAAACAGTAATACAACACTGAAAAGAGCACAATGATTTGTGCTGCAGTGCTTCCTAAAATAGATTATTCAGTATCGCGATTTCAGCAGGCAGAGTTTGATTACAGCCAGAGAGCAGAACGCTTCTTCTTACAATGACTTTCAGAAAGAAATGACTGCCCTGTTATAAAGATCTAAATCCCTTCAATTAAGACACACTTTGTTAGATTTCAGCAGATGTTGTCTGTCAGCTGGTCTAAAAAACAAACAGATTTATACTTAAGTAATAGCAGCAAATCATTTCTATAGTCAAACAAAAGGAGTTGCATGTTAACTTCCTGTTTAATCTGATATGTGACTCCACAAGATAAAAAGGAGGAGACAAAGGTTTTTTAAAAAGCAGCTTTGTGAAAATACAATTCAATCTGTGGTGATGTGCTATTACATGAAACAGTTGAAGCAGATAATCAAGAGTTTGTCTAGTAAAAACTAGAGACCTACAACTAAGGGAGTTCAGGCAAATACAAGTTTATCACAGATTAAGAATATCTGTGCATCTATAGACAACATACAAATAAGCACTCCACCCTTTACAACACAATTGTTTTTGAATATTATTACTGAGTTCTTTTACCTTCAAATATCGGTATAGGTATCAAGCCCAAAAAGTAAGTATTCCATCTTTTGAAGTAAACAAGCATAAAAAAAACCATGTTTTTTCCTCAACATTTAGTTAAACCCGCAGCAAGCGGCATCCAGTCGTACCTGGGATGACTTTTTTCACTTCTACTAAATTATTTACGAAACAGTTTGACAATTATGTTTGAAATAAAATAAGTACGAACTACGTTGTACTTACAAACCTTTGAGTAGCCAGGAATGATAACAGATATCAATCCCCTATTCGAAGTCAACACACACACACTCGCGTGCACAAACAAAACCACCTGCATTAATCTCTTCCAAAAAAAACAAAACACATTTATGACACCTTGACTGCAAATCAAGATTTCAAATAAGAAACATATCTGAACAGAAACTACGTCTGAAATATAATCCCATCCTACCATCCAGCACGAGGAGCTCAGCCTCTAAATGACATTAGACACATGTAAAGCAACGCTGAAATAATTCAAAATGTTTGTAACCTGAATGACTCTTTTGATGGAGAAAACATTTATATATACTTATATATTTAAATATTTAAAAGAATCAAAGCTTCACATCTCATTTGCTGAAATCAAGTTCTTAGTTTGTGACAGCTGTGTACAAGCCTCTCTCATATATTAAAAAACATATTGCTTCTTTTATTGAAAAATACAACTTTGATGTTTTTTTGTTTTTTTTTAAAATCTGGTTTTGTCATTGAAAATGTTACAAAGCAATGCCAGGGGGAGAAAACTAGGGAAGGCTTTATTTTATGTAGATTAAATAAATAAAGATTGTGAGATTATTTTTAATGTATGTTTACACTACTGATGTAACAAAAATATTCAATACATTTAATATGGTTCTACTTTGGTTTAGATATCAATAACTAAAATAATGTATTGTCTATGTTGCCTTTTGGTTTTTCAAAGGGATTTCTCTGGATAGAATTCATAATACTAAATCAATACATGATTCAGTCAAGTTTAATTTAACGTGTATCCTATATTCAAAACTTATAAAAGCAGTACAATGAATGAAGAGACCTCAAACAGAGCACTATTTCCACATTTCAAAAGAATTTGATATACTTTATACACTTTATTATGATCAGAAACCACAAACTACAGTAAATGGATCTTCTGAAGTATTCATTTGAGTACTAATTTAAGAGATCATTTTTCCACATGTCAGTATACATGTGAAATAAATTCATGTTTATCCTGTCCTAAAACAGAAGCACTCAAAAAACTATAATGCATCCTACCAGGCTGCATTTTTATCATCCTAATTGAAAGTGAATTGTCTCCACATGAGTCATATTTTCAAAGTCACAGCGTTTATTACTGAATGTCACTGCTGTACATTATTTAAGCATTGATAAGACGATCTCACCCAAGCGACTTAAATACATAAACAAAACTTCTGCTACACATATCTCAGAATGATGTCGTCATTGGGCTTTTAGATCATTTCTGACACTCGTCTGAAATGTTAGATTAAGCTTTTTTTCTCCGCTGCATTACCATGCACAAATAACAAAGCCAAACTTTGAATCAAAATAAATGGTAACATCACATGATGTATTAAAATGAAGGCAAAAAACAATTGTCCTCTTTGAAAACTAGTTGGTATGGATCATTTTAGGATGTTCAAGACCTTTTTAGACATTTACATTATTATTTAAGACAAGACTAACTACGTTGTAGCGTACGGCCACACGCATGGATGACTTGTCTCCTGGTGAGTTGGCACAGCTCACCATCAGACAACAGTGGTTTAGCCGGCACACAGCAGTTTTATAGTCCGTCGTGTTTTGTCAGCACAAGCTTTATCATGTGTTGATCTGTGGGCACTGGGCAGTGATGCAGGGATTTCAAAAAAAAATGCCTACATGATGATTTGAGACACTGATGATTCAAGTAGGGAATCCCTAATGGATAATTATAACTACCATAATTTAACGATAATGAAGCCTAAAGAAGACCTGACTGATCTGCAGTGCAAAAATGTCCAAGTTCGCACACACACAAAAAAAAAATCAACCACAAATGATTCATTAAATATATTTTCTACTATTGCCTGTGCAGCTAAATCTGCAAAACACCGTCCTGGAAACTCCACATTTACAAAAACTATAATTTTCCTCCAGAGATGATTTCATAATGTGGATTATTTATTTGGCTTTCAACATTTTTTACTAATTTTGTTTAACTTAGGATAAGACCAATAAACTAATTAACATTTCAATGCTGTAAAACTGACCATGTGATAATCTTTGGGTTCATTTCACTATTTAGTATTTATGTTCATTTTAATAGCAATAGTATTAATTGTTTTACATAAATATTAACATTATGTAACAACAACAACAAAAACTCAAGCAAATACAATCCAATAAATCTTATATTTACCTACATCACTACCCCCATTTATTATAATTATTTATCATAAACACTGGCTATTCTATCCTCATTTCTAAGATGGTATATAAACAGTTTCAGTCAGTCTAGTTATATACTTGTTGATCACGGCCATCAATCCAAACAAATAAACTAGAATATGTTTTATAGGGCACAACTGATACTGGAGTTTTTGGAGCTGATGCCGATATTAATATTAAGGGTAAATAAATAAAAACATAAATATATCAGCCAATAATCTTATATATATATACATACATAAACACACAGTTTTTTCACACATTCAATGATCCCTCAAATGTGATTATCAAACACTTGTGACAACATAATGGAAGCATGATATTTTATAGTTTAACATTCATTGTATAAAATTACAGTAAACTTAACTGGGAATTTAATCATTATAACTATAAATAAAGAAAACAGAACAAAAAAATTTGTATATATTAAACTTGAATTAAGAAAAATTATCAAATATAGTCTACATAAAATGCTATCCATATAATAAAAAAAGAAATCAATATAATCGATATATCTGTGATAGGCCAATATCAGCTGACTGATATATACATCAGGCTCTAATATTTTATATATATTTGAATGCAATTTTCTATTTCCTATTATTTAACATTAATTGTTTTTTTGTGTATATTTTTGATTGTTACTAAGCAATAAACCTGTTTCTGACTCAACTTTTCCAACACCTGCTGCATTAACGAGTAAATACAAAAATATTTCCATGTAAGCAAGTCCTGGACTAAGCAGTTAAAAACAAAATTATTCTCCAGAGAATCATTAAAAACTAAATCCTGGAGGGATGAACAAAGTCATCGACCAAAATATGTAATATTCCAACTTTTAGTTTGTGATGCTTCCAATTTCTCACTCTACCAAAAACAACACTGAAACTCTAATTACAAACTATGTCTTCATCAAACACCATCAACATCCATTTTATTTAATCCTCCTTTCACCAACATAAATGGCCAGAGCACAAAATATGTGGATACTCCTCTTTTCTCCCGAACTCAGTTGAGATCTCGATGAACTATGTAAATCTTTTAACCATTCTTCAGTCCAGGCTTTAAAACCAGTAATTTTATAACATGATAATTCCTCTAAACATGTTTATAATCCTTCTCAGTTTCCACAAACTGGTGTTTACTTGGAGACTATGCTCATTTCTGCAAATCTACACTATAGGACACTAAAGGAATCCTTTAGATGTATATAATAGCAGCATATTGAGGAGGTGGAATCTTGCAGTGGACGGAGGCCAAAGCAACAGACGAGATGAATTAACTTAAATTTCACAAAACAACCACGTGAAGATAAAGTTTGTCCACTAAACTGATAATAAACCAGCTCAGGTTACATCAGTGAGTCCACCTACATTACCTTGAATTTAACTCTTCTAAAAAAAACATATTGGTCAACTACAGTCTTTCATGTTAATCATTAATTAGTTAAGATAGCTGAGCAGATGTGTATATAGTTGGGAAGTTTTCAAAAAATAACATTCAAACCTACTCAGGGCCACTTTTTTAAGATCATGATCATACACCACTACAACACAGTGACTCAATTCCAGCAAGTTAGGCTTTTATCAAATATTGTCAACCTTGCTCCAACCTCTGATTATGTCTAGTCCAAAGAGTGGAAATTAACCTTTAATCATCATTTACAGAATTTCGCAGCATGCAAGATTCAAATAGACAAGAGCTATGTAGAGAAAATCTGTTGACACTGGCTGGGACCCAGTGTTTATGTGCAATTCTGTAACATCTAAATTGCCTTGGTACAAATTCAGTTTGCATGACAAGTTTTCAGAGATTCTCATCATAAAATAAAGTACTTTTATGACAAGAACATTTTTTATCCACAGCAAATTTGATTTTTAGTTATCAGCAGTAAAGCTGCAACAATCAGTTAATTGATTAATTAGTTGCCAACTGATCACCAAATATTTTGATGATCAATTAATTTTTTTGTGTAATTTTTTAAGACAAAAACAACTCCAACTTTTCTGATTCAAGTTTCTCACATGTGAATATTTTCTGGTTTCTTTAGACTTGTATGACAGTAAACTGAATATCTCCTGGTTGTGGACTGTTGTTTGGGACAAAATAAACCATTTGAAGCCTTCATCTTGGGCTAAGGCAAAAAGATGATCAACATTTTCAACCATTTTCTTCTGCTTGGACAAAAAATCCAATTGTAACATTAAAATCACATTTACTTAAAAGTGTATCTTCACCCAGTTTGATATTTTGCTGATATTTATACTCTCTGGTTTTAAGAAACCTTTATGAGTTCAAGTCAATTTGAATGAAAAAGCAAAAAGCAAAATATTTTAAGAGTGCAACTGTAAAGTGCATCAACAATGTGGCATTAAATTGCAGCTCAGTATCTCTTAAATTAGGAAAAAAAAATAATCATGATGAATGAGGGGGAAAAAACATATCCTAGACTCTGGATACCAGGCTCACTTTAAGACCCATGTGGGACACCTATCAAGTAAACTGAAGGTGTAAATTGGATTTTTGTATAGAAACATGTCATGTTTATCTTCTGCTACTGACAGACCATTAAATAATCTACAAATCCGTTTGCATTTGGCTGTGCTGATATTGTATATACAGTAAGCATATTTTCCCTCCACTTGTATCACACTGAGCTTCATCACAGGTGATCAATTCCTCACTCACCATTACATCTTATACAAAAAGGTGTGGTGGTCGCCCTTTGCCATCAGAGGAGAGCAGCTTTGTATGTTGTTTATTGATAAGGCCCAAGTGCAAAAACTGCCTAATCACCTCTGCTCTCTGCTAACATTTAAACAGAGTACTTACAGTGTCTGGTCACAGGACGTTTTAACATTAGATGAACCTGCTGTTCACACTCAACGTGGGAAAACAGTGGATTTAAATACTATGCAGCGTATATAATTGAATGAGCTGCAAAAATGTTAAGTTACATTCTCTAATTTCACTTTAACATTTTAAAAAGGTTGTAGTTAATGCATTTTTTTATGAGCGTTTCTTAATGTGACATTTGTGTGTGTGTGTGTGTGTGTGTGTGTGTGTGTGTGTGTGTGTGTGTGTGTGTGTGTGTGTGTGTGTGTGTGTGTGTGAGTGTGTGTGTGTGTGTGTATTTGAGCGTCTGTCCATACTTAAATTATATATGCATGTTTATCCCTGTGCAAAGGCCTCTCTTGAAAATCGAATAAAATAAAATAAAATAAAATAAATGATTTCTGTTAGGGGCAACTTTCCATTTAGCTTGTTCAACTACGTGCTCTGCAGAAATTTTAACCACTGCATAACAAACACAACCATGCATGTTAGGCGACTAGTTGTCATCCAGAGCAGCACTTGCACACAAAAAGCAGCAACTAAAAGCAGATATTAAGCTTTAACTAACTCTAACTAAACACGATGTAAAGCACCTATCTAAAGAGTTAATTAATTGAGATTTGAGGTGTGGTGCACGGCAATTATTGGTTAAAAAAGATTCAGTCCATCCAGAGTAATGTGAGGTTGAGGGAGGCCCGACTGTAAACACTCACTAGCAGCACTGAGACGGTGGCGGCTCATTTTAAGTACTGGTAACAACGCCAGCGTTACTTTTCCAAATAATTTAACCGATTAAAGATTGAAATTCAGCTCACGAATAAGTCAACATTGTTTAGAGATGCACGGAATTGCCTTGCACTTCACCAGGAAGCTGATCGCGATCAACTGCATTTGAATCAGCCTAAAAAGTGAGCTAGCTTGCGCGTTAGCTCCTGCAAGTTAGCAAAGCTACTCACATTTCTTCAGCCACTTCATCCAGTAGCGAACGATGAGGCCGTGGTGCTTTTTGTTTTCAATGCACCAGCCCGAAAGTCCCTGTATCGACTCCATAGTGTTGGATATTCCTTGAAACCTCCGGTCCAAAGACGCCTCCAGAGCAGAGCCGGAGCTGCGGGCTCCAGAGCCGGCCGCCATCTTTCCCTGTTGTCTTTTCGCAGGCTGGTGATGAAGATGAAGATGAAGATGAAGAAGCTTCACGTCATGAGGACGACTCCGGTGGGGAAACACGCCCCCCATGAATGAGGCTAAAGTTGTTGTTGAAGTCCAGACCTGTATTAAAACATGTTAAGATATTCTGCTTGGAACAATAATGTGTTAACTTAAGTGATATACCTAAAATGTCATCTACTGCTTCTTCCTCATTCAAAAAAACATGCAGAGAGTACATAAATATGCAATTATTGTTCATTTCTAAAGTTACAAGATATCTCCTACTTCACTGTAAAGTTTATTTTTCTCAGTATTTGTGAACTTGAGGCTTCAAATGTCCACATTACAAACATTAAGGCTCATCCCATGATCATGGCCATCAATCCTTACACTAACTAAATTACAACATATTCTTTTTGTTTGTTTGTAAATCTCTATTTTTATATATGATCAGCAACACAGAGGAAAATTCCTTGTATGTGCAAACCTGTTTGGCAATACGCCTGTTTCTGATTCTGATATAAACCAAATTAACAATTTCCTTCCAAAAAGAGATGAGAAACTCAGCTTTTCCAACACCTGCCACAGTGAGACAAAAATATTTCCATGTAAATGACTCATGGGCTAAGCAATGAAAACAAAATTATTCTCAACAGAAGAATAAAAAACAAAATCCTGGAGGGAGGAACAAAGTCGTCATCCAAAAAACTGAATATTCCCACAAGTCATGAACCAAAACGTTTGGTTTGTGAATGCTGCAAATTTCACACTCTACCAAAAACAATACAAAAACTCGAATTACAAATAATTTCTTCATCAAACACTATCAACATCCCTTTTCCTTAATCCTCCATTCACCAACATAAATGGACAGAGATCATATGTGGATACTAACAATTATTTTCTCTAAGAATCAATTAGTAGTTTGGTCTAAAAAATGTCTGAAAAATCTTTCCAACTGCCCAAGATGCAACCTCAAATGTCAAGATCAACAGTCCGATATTCAGTTTTTTTGTCACAGAAGAGTACACAAACCAAAATATATTCAAATTTAAAAAACGTAAATCTACTGAACCATTCTTCAGTCCAGGCTTTAAAAGCAATAATATTAGAACACAGTAATAATAAATAGTTTATAATTCTCTGTAGTTTCCATAAACTGGTGTTAACTTGGAGACCATGCTCATTTCTGTAAACCAACACTTTAATTCTCTGTGTTTGTGCACTGGACGCTTCAAGTTTCCACTTCACATTTGTCTAAATTGAATATTGGACCAGGATTGGCTTGAAACTATTTGTGATGTGATACGTCATGCTCGTAGGTACGGCCTTTAAAATCTGATTTGTAATGAGAACAAAAAAACGTTCCACTTTCTTCAGATAAACATGAAAACAGACCTATGTCAAACTCGTCACAAAAATCATTCTGCAGAGTAAAGCCAACTGAGGTGTCAAGAAAAAAAACATTTAGTCCAATTGAGAGAAGGACACAAATCTGTTAAATTTACTTCTTTTTATTTAAGGCTGTGACTTAAACGTTACAGAGAAATACAAGTATACTACAAGTGAGTCAAACATTTGTCGTTCATCCAAAAACAAAAAATAATGGATTTGGGGGCTCTCCATATGAACACAGTAACTTGTCAGGTATCTTTTCAGGTTGACTGTAAATGTGTTAGCACAATTCGAGTGCAGCCATTCACTGATGGGATGGGCTTTTATTAACTGCTTGGGTGTTATATTCATGTACATGAGGGATATCATTACAAAACTTGAGTCACATCATAATCTGACGCTATTTTTCATCATTACATAAAGCCATGGGTAAGTGATTTACATCACACAGTGCAATCTGTCAGGTTGTTTTCAATAATAGATCAAACATCTGACAGAATACCCTCCCACCAGAAAGATGAACACTGATGCAGGCATACACACACTCACACACACACCACAGCCCTACACATAACACATACACACCCTCGTCTGTCACACATTCTCATACACACAGGTTTATTGTTCCTCCTTTTCTATGTTCAAGTCTCTTTATTAAGTCTGTCCGTCCCCCGCTGAAGCGAGCCAGTCAGCAGTGAGGACCGGTCTGCTATGAAGCTGTGGGTCTGGGGGCATGTAGGAAGGGGGGAACTGATTGAAAGTAGGTGCTCTACTGGCAGGTTTCAGTCGTCTGTGCTATCCAACACACTCTGACTGAGAGCGAGATCCCAGTAGTGTTCTGTGCCGTGTTTCTTGAAGTGTTCCCTGGCCATGCTCTCAGTGGGGCACTGCTTAAACTTCATTTCCCCAAAGCTACGTTCCTTAGCTGTGCCCTGGTGAACCGAGAGGAATTATTAGACTTGAATGAGATCACAGACAAAACCAAAAAAAAAATGAAAATTCAACTACATGTTAATATATTCAAGTAACAACATGAGCATGCAGATACTCACCTCCCAAATCAACCAACACTTGTTGTTCCTCTTTGTATCATCATCACCATCTGGATCTAATTGACAATTATAAAGGAGTTTAGTATGCATGAAATAAGCACCAAGATAAATTAGCACAAAAGACAAGTGTCAAGTCACTCTTACCATCTCTTTTAGAGTTATGTTCCTCCCATTTGACTCTGTGCATCATCAGCCTCTTGAACTTTTTCTGGGATTTGGGGCCTAAAATGAGAGAAAGAAATTCAGATACAAAATACTTTTTAACAGACTTTGATTATCCAACCATAATTTTATCATAGGCTAAGAGAGAAGCCAAAAAAAAGACCAGTGTGTAGAATTTAGTGGCATCTAGCAGAACGGACTTGGCAAAAATGGAATATAACATGCATATGTTTATTTTTAATGAGTGAAAAGTCACCTGAAAATCAGAATTGTTGTGTTTTTTTTAAACTTTAGAATAAGCCCTTTATATCTACATAGGTAGCAGGTCCTCTTCCGGAGAGCCCGCCATGTTTCTACAGTAGCCTAGAAAGGACAAACCCAACAGTGGTTCTAAAGAGAGCCTTTCACATTTGCAGCCACTGTAGGTTCTCCTACATGCTTCGAAAGGGAGGGGGAGGGCAAGTGTATTCATTTGGTTGCAATCTGCAACCTCACCGCTAGATGCCACTAAATCTTACACACTGGTCCTTATAAAAATACCAAGGCTTGTAAAGGTGCAACTACTAAGTATTAAATAGATGACCATATAATTATAAGGGGCAGTGAAGGAGTTTAATTCCCCAGACCAGCAGGTTAAACCTGGGCGTAAAAAGAGAAAAAGCAGCTATTAATATTTAAGGGACACTTTGATTTTTGTCCAGAAGGAATGGGCCCTAAAATGTGCTCTATATGCTGTAAATTGCGCACAGTTGCCTTCTTTCTTCAGCAAATGCACATTTTCAAGTCTTCACATCAGTTAGGTCATCAACTGTGATGATGGTTTAAAACTAATTTCTAATTTATACAGTTTATGTATAAATTAGTCCATTTTGTGCACCTTTATTTGGTATAATGGGTGAGAAAGGTGTATAAATGCATCGAAATAATTTAATAAAAGCATGTTGAACAGTGTTTGGTGAAACATTTTGGAGAATGGGATTGAGCTCATTGGGACAACACTGCTGAAAATGATTCTAGTGTTAGGTAATTCTAGTTTTTTATCAAAATCTCAGTAAAGCAACGAAAACCAATTATTAACTGTCATTTCAATCTTCAGACCACAGACATTTTTCTTCAAACAGCAAATGCTTATCACAACTCAAATCATTAAAAAGGGTATCAACTGTGGTATATGAAAGCTAAAAATATTATATTTTATTGCAAGAACTAACAAGCTACAATTGGCAACAGAAGCTACAGGAAGTGTGAGAATCATTTAACAGTTTTATCCTTACCTCCCTCCACCACAACAAGGTTGACGTCTTTGTGAAGAACTACTGTGCCAGTCAGGTACAGCTGGTTGGCGTTAGCCTCCACTTTAAACTTCTTAGCAGGATTTTGCAGGTTACGGATCCTGTAAGGGGAGAGTATTGGGCTTAAATTAGACACAAAAGTTGCTATACAAACATACAACAGTATATTTGAACTGAAGTATGTGCCTGCTCCCTACAAATACACACCTATATACTGCGATAGAAACACCATTAGTGAGGTCTTCTTTTAACTTCTTGACTTTCTTCTCTTTCCTCTGCTCTGCTGTGAGCTTGCGAGCTGCATTGGCTTCCTCGTGAGCCCTGCAGGAAGGGGACACAATTAGAAAGACTATTAAGAAAGCTTTATTTTTCCATGGATTATTATTCAATATGTTGAATGGGAAAATTCAGAATGGTGCAATCAGTGTAGAAGTTAAATATGTTACTTACTTCTGTCTCTTGGCCATCTGTGCTCTGACGTGGGCCTCTACTTTTGTAGGGTCCTGAACTGCCTCCGTCCCCAATACTCTCATCAGGTTGGAGATGCGTACTGAGAAAATTCAAGCAAACTTTAGCTACATTCTGTTTAATCTTGCAATACAATAATTTGGAATAACAGTAATTTGTGTGTGTGTGACTACCTTTGGGTTCTGGTGGAGGCATCAGTCCAAGACGGACCTTTTCTTGCACTTCTTTTTGGCCTTCCCTGCGTGTCTGTCGTCTCAGTTTCTTCTGTTCTTTCTTTGTTAGGTATACACCCAGTGTTACTGGCTTATCTGTGTCAACTGAGGGTAAAAAACACAAACATAGTGACCATTCCATGAAATGGCAGTAATAAATGAAATTCCATATTTGTTACTTTATAGACACAATTTGAACAAGCAAGACAGATTTCAACAGTAATTTGAACACCTAGAGTTGCATAAAAATGAGGCATCTCTATCTGCTAAGAAAGACTGGGAGACAATTAAAAGCTCTGGAAGAGCTACTAATCAGAGATTGTTGTCTCAACACATTTGTTCAGTTTCAAAGACAGATTTTGTTACTCATCTTTTTAATTCCCCCCCCCCCCCGTTGAGGTAAACAAAGACCTGGCTGACAACCTGAGTGTCTTCTACTGCAGGTTTGAGAGGGACTTAAGCCCTAATCACACCACAAATACGTTTTTGTTTTAAAACCCATGAGGTTTGTTAGGTGTACACAAACGTGTTCACACTACTGCAGCGTTTTTCAACCTCTAAAATGGAGACTTTTGAAAATGCTGCTGACTACTTTTAGTGTGAAAACTCAGAACTGCATTTTAGTCAGGATGGGCTGAAACAGAGACTTCTGAAAACAGTGACACAGACACCCATGTTTGCTTCCTTATTGAGTCGTCTTATGACAACATATCCTTCCCTGATTCATCACGCCCCTATCACTCATTTTCCAGCTGCCTTGACCGCCCTATAGCACACAACCCTGCCGACGTGCGCTGCAATGCATATTTGGTCTGAATACAGTTTTAGAAGCTTTGCTGACTAATAGGCGCAAATCCTCACTCAGATCTTCCAACACATCCCTGGAGCTGTGTGAAGTCCCCTCCTGCTTCAAATGCTCAATCATCATCCTGGTCACCAAGAAACCCTCCATCACAGCTCTGAATGCCAACAGACGTCTGTTGATGTCGCTCTGAGATCTGTGGTCATGAATGAATGAATAACTGGTGTTGGCCAACCAGAAGAACGTCACAGGACACCTGCTGGAACCCGTGCAGTTTGCCTACAGGGCAAACAAGTCAATGGGTGACACAGTCAACATGGGACTGCACTACATCCTGCAACACCATGACATGCAAGGCTCCCATTTGTGGACGTTAGCTCAGTGCTCAACACTAACATTCCAGAAATCCCCTACTTCAAACTCTTCCAGCTCACTGTAACCCCCGCCATCTGTTTGCGGATCATCAGCTTTCCTGGAAGCATCAGGTGTGGCTGGGAGAGAAGTCACTTCTGGTATACAGTCAGCACTGGTGCTCCCCAGTGATGTGTCCTCTCCCACTAGTACCTTGGAGGTGCACCAACAACTGAACTTCCAAGGACCCAGCTGTTAAACCCCAGAGGTTTGCAGATGACACTATAGTCACCAGACTCATCCAAGATGGTGACAAGTCTGCATATCGGTGTGAGGTTGAACAGCTGGTGTTCTGGTGCACACAGAACAAATTGTAGCTCAAGACTGTTGAGATGACTGTGGACTTAGGAGAAACCCCTCAGCACTGCTCTCAATATCCAATAGCCCTGTGTCAACCGTGGAGACCTTAATGTTTCTGGGAACTACCATTTCCTAAGATTTGAAGTAGAAGACCAACATCAACTACATTTTCAAAAAGGCCCTGCGGAGGATGTACTTTCTGCAGTAACTGGGGTAGTACTTTCTACCAAAGGAGCTGCTGAGCCAGTTCTACAAAGCAGTCATAAACTCTGTCATGTACACATCGATCAGTTTGGTTCAGAGCAGCCACAAAACAGGATAGAAACAGACTACAGCCATCAGTAAGGACAGCAGAAAAAATCATTGGTGCTTCTCTGCCCACCTTCCAGGATCTGTACTCTTCAACAACCAGAAAACAGGCAGGGAAAATCAATGCAGATTCTTCACACCCTGGACAAAACCTTTATTAACGCCTCACCACCAGCAGGCACTACAGAGCCATGTATACCAAAAATAACCCGACACAGGAGCAGTTTCTTTCCTTGTGCCATCACCTTCATAAATAGCAGACCAGTATGACCTGCTATGCCATAGCTACTCTTGTTTCTTCAGATAGATATTACACTCTACTTCACATCTACAAATCCTGTATTGTACAAAATACATTATGGACATTGTTGTTTGCAATACCACACACACTTGCACTGAATGTATATGGTTAGTCTTTTATATAGTCTGTATATTTCTTGTGTAATGTCTGTAAATAATATGTATATTGTCTGTAATGCTTGAAAAACACCAACAGGCGGAACCAAAGTCCTACTGTGTGTTAGCATACTTTGCCAATAAATCTGATTCTGATTAATAAAGCATGCACAGCTGGGATCAAACACAACAACATGAACTGAGGCTACCTGTGCACTTTATTTAAAGGCCATATTTCATTTCTGTAGGCTGTTTCTCTGTGTAATGGTAGCTTTCTGTAAGTCTACCTATATTCTCCAATAAAAATACTTTTGGGAGAGAAATATAAATGTTATTTTTTACAACACACCTACTTCTAAAGTAATTTTAACAATTCACATATTATGTATTTGACCTTATATACACTTACCTGGAGGGCTAATCTGAGCAGGATGTTCTACCAGGTTGGTCACGCCAAAGAGCACCAAATCTTCAAATTTTGTTTCTGGGTTTCTTCATGGGATAAGAAAAAAAACATGTTAGATAACAACAGTAAGTTTACTGTACCAAAGTACAATCAGAAAACCAAAAAATCCAACACATTTTTATATAGCGGTTGTGACATGAAGACTTATGTATTATACATCTTAACGTAGCAGTGAGAACCAGACAAAGGATCTGATGTTCGGATTATTGAACACAACACACTACTCAAATGTTTAAGGTCCTGCGTTAAGTGTAGTTTCTCACATGTCTACATTGGTGGGCAGGATGTAGGAATCCCACCACTCAATGCTGGGCACCTCCCCTTCTCCAATCTCCTTCTTGGGAGCAATCAGGGCCAGCTTGGTGGATGCCTGGATTCCTGTCTTCTTAGCTGCCTGGGCAATCTCACACTGTAACCTATCCAACTGGGCCTGATTAAGGTAAAAAAAAAAATTAAATTAAATGCAGGAGGGACAGAATCAAAGTTATGAAGCATCCAACAACCACATTGAAATTATATCCAACCTTAGTTCTAATTCTTTGAGCAATCTTCTCAAATCGCCCCTGTTCATGGAACTTGAAGCTCTTGCGAGCCCGCTGAGCTGCTGCTAAAGACAGCCGCTGGTCAAAGTAAGAAGTGGACTCCAAGTCCTCCCCTGGCTTCTCCTTTAGTTGCTGCCGGAACTGCTCTCTCTTTACTGCTCGAATGTTAGCTGTACAGAGAGAGGAAAATAAAATGGTTAACACAAAAACAAGGAAATAAGAGAGTGTGTGTGTGTGTGTGTGTGTGTGCGTGTATTAGACCACCGAATACATACCTTTTAGTGTGGGCATGCGGTGTGTGAGTTCCACTTCTTTGCCACTAGCATCCACAGTTCTTCCCTTGTCATCCAGAATAAGAGGCGTAGGCTTATTCACCTCCTTGATTTCCACTTTCCTATAGTGGCACAAACATAAAAAGCCATACAGTTTCACACTGCTACATGAACAAACAGCATAACCCTCATGCTTTTTTCCCCCTGTGTATGTTTAAAAAAGACATCACTCACGGTGGAGCAATTCCCATGGCGTGCAGGTTAGCTAGTGCCACTAGGTTGTGAGGCCCAGTGTTCCCCAGGGCTCCGAGGATCCCCGGTTTCATGGATAATTGAGACTGGATGCGAGCCTGTAGCTCAGCAGCTTTCCGAGCCTTCTCGATAGCATCATTCATGAAGCTGGCAGCCTGGGAGGGGGCGATAGATGAACCACCACCTGCAGCTGCAGAAGCGGTAGTGCCAAGAAGCCGTGACACTGGAGGGGCTTCCATCTGAGACTGTGACCGCTAAAGTCAGGAAGAAATAAGAGAGGTGTCATTTGAGTGGATTGTCTGAAATCATTCGGTATTCAGTATGAACAATCCCAAAGTTTAAAAAGAAATGATTATTACTGGTGCAGCAGGGACTGGGGAAGAAAAGCTCAGCTGTTTCTTCCTCTCTTCTATCTGTTTTGTGGCTGCTTCCATCATCTGTTTGATCTAATAATACAGAAAACTGGTTAGTAAATGCATAGTTAACACCTCAAAATAATCCAGTTGGTTGCAGTCTTAATTCTTATTGACGAAGTACATGCACAGTATACGGGTACTGCACTCATGAGTAGGTGTTTATCTAGTACCTGCATTTTGGTGAGCATGCCAGGGCTCTCTGGAGGTCCAGGTATGACCTCAGGCTCCTCCACCTCCTCAAATCGAGGGACCCGTTTCCGCTTTGGAGCTGTCCCATCTCCTGGATCCAGAGCCTCTTGCACTGCAACTGTTTCAGCCTCATCACCGAACACATCCTGAGACCAACCAGCAAAAACAGAAAACACTAATTAATATCACACACCATTATTATGACAAACATGTGTATTTAGACTTAGTATAATATAATTAAATGATCATTATATAATATGATTTTCATTTGTCAATCTCCTCAAAGTTTGTAAACTTGTTCTGTAGAGTAATCTGGGTAATTAAATGCATGCATTAAAAGACATTGTATTCTTGGCTTTACGTGATACACTTTAGTGTGAGTGTGTGTATATTTAGTCACTGTAATCCATGGTCAATTAATGAATAAGCTCTAAATTGATAACACATAATAAAGGTCAAGTTGTGTAGGTGGTTGTTTACCTTAAGTTCTCTCTTGCGGTTCTTTTCTCCAGCTCCTTTGTTGCCACGGGCACTGCGGCTCTCCTCCAGTGCTTCAAAAAGGCGCTCCACAAAACCTCCAGCTGACTCATCAAGGAAGGGACGCAGCTGGTCTGAAGGGAAACGAGTGTCAGTTACTCCAATACTCCATTGATCACCACCATAATAAAATAATCCTTTAACCTCATTACAGGGAGCTTTTACATGAACAGAAATAACATGATCACTGTCAGTAAGATTTACATGTTTCACACCAACCTGACATCTGCAATAACATGAGTGATGTAATTTTGGAAATCAGTGCCTGACATTTGTGTTCAGAGATGTACAGAAGACAAAAAACCATCACCTATTACTTCTATTACTTGCAGCATGAATAAAATATGAAGAGCCCTTTGCTCTTGTGCAGATATTTCCCCCAGTCACATCTAACCTGATAACTAAAATCATGTAAGAAGGATCATTAAATTATATTATGTGTTGACACACATAAGTGTCCCAGATCTATTCAGTCAAGTCTGTGGTGTGCCTACAGCATTAAAATCATAGCTAAAATTTAGAAAACAAATAGTCACTGCAAACTTTTAGAGAAGATGATGTATAATTTCTGTTTCACAGTGTTTCTGCTGATAAAATGAAATGTGGAAAAGTAAGTGTTACACATTTGCAGGTGGCAACGTGAGCTACCGACCTTCTGATATGAAAAACATTTTCTCCTGAGTTAATCTAGGCTAGTCTAAATCTTACATTTTACCATTTTGCAGTCGCTTTTATACAAAGCAACTCACAAGCAAGGCAAGACAATCAATACATTTTTACATCAAATCTTGATGCATGGATACAACACACGATGGTTCAACTTTGCAAAACAATGTTACCTATGGTCTTCCTTTTGTCAAGTCCCTTTCCAACACAGTGCAAAGCTGCGGTAACCACAGTGGGTTCCGAGAAACCCAGCACCTTCTTCACAGTGCGCTCCACCCATGGCCTCAACTCCTCCACTTCCCGCTTAGGAAGAGACATCCTCCGATCTGCAGGAAAAGCACTCAGTTTATTACATGTTCATCAACACATTAGTACTTTGTATGTGATTATTATTTTTTTGTCCTTGTTTGTCTGTTGGTGTACTGATAATGCAAGTTCTTGAACCTTGTCTTGCTTGACTTGACCTTTCCCCTTAGAGAACCGCAAATGAAAATAAGCCTTTAGCTTGATTGTGTTGAGTGACCACAGTCTGGTATGTACTTTAATTGTTGTTAGATAAATCTGTCTAATGAACCACATAATCACTATCACAGCGTTTCCCCTGTGTACATTTATTATCACCAGTGCAAGACATAATGTTTAATCCATATAAAGAATGTCCTTATTGGTAACTAAAACCAAAGTTTAGTCCAGCTACTTTGAGTAGTGCTTTAAATAGTGATTTAAAACATTTTTAACACTAGAGCCTCAAAATTTAACATAATTGATGCCCAAAAACCGACAGATATGGGACAAAACCAGCATTATTGCCCAAAGCACCACAGCTGTATTAGAGTTAGACAGACTGATATCACCAACATGTGCACAACAACCCTGTCAGTCATTCAAGCCGTTAGCTTCAGCCGCACAAAAACAAACCAGCTACTTACTCTCTCTCACACACACTCACACACACACAGTCAGTCCAAAACCTGCCGGTGTTTGTCAAATGACTGATTTTATGTTACACCGATAAACACATTTGCTAACAGGAGTCAACGTACAAGGTAAAAAAAAAAGCAATCACATCCGCCAAAACTCCCGGGTTGGATGCTAACCGTCGTTAGCTCACATCTAAGTGAGGCAGCAAAAACAGCGAATAAATGCTCCTTTAATCTTACAAACCTGCAGATTATCTTTTTATCCGATGTCAGATCGCTTACGTTGCAGAAGTCGCACCGAAATAATCCAAGTTAGAGAAGCATGAAACACTCAAACCTCTTAGTTTTGTGTTACCTCTATGAAACTTTTCTCTTCTAGTCGCGCCGTTCACACGACGTTTCTCCACCGCGCACCGGAAGAGGAAGTAAACTCTGTGCTTCTTCTCTGCAGTCAGACGTTTCTGCTCGTTGTTTCCCCCTGGCTGCAAAGACAGGAACTGCAACGGTGGAAGGAGGTATGATGTAAAAACACCTTAAAACATTTCTTTTAACCAGACTTTTCCTAATGTGACCCACAGTATACAAAAATGGAAATAAAATGTTTTTTTTGTGCGGCTAATACACATTTTTACATATGCAAATGTACAAGTTTAATCTGTGTTTATTAAACACATTTTTAAAAATCAGCATTCAAACATGTTGGTGTGTGTATCATATTCTGTAAAATGTTCTCCTGGGCCATAAAATTGTGATTGTGAATGTCTTTTTTTCCATAAGATTAATTGAACATTTATTAATGACTGGTGTAGAGACTTATCAGGAGTCAGAATATGAACAGTATGTAAGGGTTAAGTGAATACAATGAGTTTCGAAATATAGAATAACATGTTTTTCATATGTCCTCTCTATTGCTTTAGTTATTTAACGTTACTATGTGTATTCATAGCATTTGATCTTAGTAAATGTTAAGAAAACCCCAAAAACAAAACTTGTTTTACTAAGATATTAATCTATATTGATTTCCACTGAATCACTTTTTATACCATTGATGCATGGTGTCTACTACAGTGGACACATGTCTAACTCCTTCAAAATACATTATATTAAAAAATGTATACACTCACTGGCCTCTTCATTATGATAGAGTGGACAAAATATTAGGAACACCATTCAATATAATGCACCCTAGTACACCACCATGACCCACTATGACCTCAATAATAAACATAAAGTAGAATTATCACCTTCCTGACAAGTGAACTTCAGATTTCTTTTCATTACTATTCAAATGACACAATACTTTATGTGTGTGTTAAACCAGGTTCCACCAGCAGTCAGAACTGTGCAGCAGATATGTTTGATGTCTAATAACTTCCTCCAACTCAGTGTCGAAAAATTAAAAATAGTCTTAATTATTTAATTATATGTGTGTTAACCTGTCCTCCTCTGTTGGGCCTAGAACCAGAAATGTAGGAATTATCTTTGATTCCAATGTAACTCTTGATTATGATGTCAATAGGGTAGTTCAGACCTATTTTTATCAAATCGAAATTGTTTTAATAAAAAATCTGATAATTTCTATCATTCTCTGACTTATTCATGTTTCCATTTTCTTAAGAATTTAATACTATAATTCACTTTTCACATGCCTGAACAGTAAAGTGCCCTCATGCCTTCAGGTTGTACAGAATGCTGCTAGCAGATAGTTAACTGCATAAAAACAAAAGAGATCAAATCACCCACTTTTTAACCTTTTTGCAATCGGCTTCCAGCTCATTTCAGAACTGACATTAAGGTTATAATCATTACTTTTAAAGCACAACATGGACTGGCTCCAGCATACATTTTAGAGCTTTTGTCCCCCTATTTACGCAACCTCAGATGTTACAACAAAACTCTGCTTACAGTCCCCTGACCTAGACTTAAAACCATAGACTGTATATAAGCTTAAAACTTAAGGAGACTTTGCTTTTGCTGTGAGGGCCCCAAAAATGCAGAACAAACTTCCTATTGAAACTCGTCTTGTGACCCCACTGACTTCCTTTAAATCGCTTTTAAAAGTTCATTTTTATAAACTTGTTTAGTTTAGTTTATTTGTACAGAGGTTAAGATCAAATGTTACACAGTGAACAAAGTTATATTAATTGTGCAGGAGAGGAAAGAATCCCAGAAGACTAATCACACTTACAAAACTATCCAAAGTCAATAATGTACTTCCATGCTCAAGTGTAAAAACAATAACACATTACACATTCCTTGAAAGATAAGTGGTGTCATTTCAATTGTACAAATACAGTTAAATATACATTTGAAGTCTTCTATGCGTTTGATTGAAATAGAAAAAAAGGGCAATGTTTGTCCGAGGCAACATTGGTCCATATGAAATCTCAACGAAAGGCATTTGATGCATCATATTTCCATTTTTCAGGGTCATTGCTGGACCTCCTAGTCCACAGCTTTGATTAATTAATGAATTTGATCATAGACAGCCAAAGCTGTTCATGTTGTATTATCAAATGTGGCATTGTCATGCCTCTATGGCACAGCATAATGAGTTTATATGAATCAATAATGATTTTTTCTTATTATTTGCATCTAATTAATGATAATGTCAAATTAATCACACTAATCTTTTGTGTGTGTTAAAAGTTGTCAGTAAACAGTCGTTGTTTGGACTGTATTACAAAATGATATATTTAATTATTTATGTTCAGATTAAAAACCTCAGCAGCTCATTAACCAGAAAAGATAAGATGCAAGATACGTCTGATTACTTTTTCTTTCCAGTTGCTTCCCCCCAAAATAATGACTGAGGTCTTGCTTTACATGTTAAAACTACAACTTATCCCTTATATCATTTTGTCAGTACTCAGTCTAGAGTGAAACATTGTTTAACTATTGCCTAACTAACCACTGAAACTAGTCATGAACTCATTGCCCTGGTAAATACTTTAGCAGGTGATCTCAGTTTCCTTCCACTATAGTCCCGCCCCCTCATTTTTTTCTCTGTGTTTGCTTGATGTGGGTCAACTGAGTTCAGTTGTAGTAGTGTGAGCATGAATGCAGTAGTGAGCCTGAGGCTACACCAGTCTGCCAGATCTCCTCCTCTCTTTACAATGGTTTTACTCACAGCGTAAACTTTGCGCATGACCATACAGGGTTGGGATATGCTGCAGGATATTAGGGTACCCTGGATGGTATGGTCATAGGTCAATTAAAGCTTGCAGTACCAAACATATACCCTGACAGTTTAATCAGCTTAGTGTGATGAGAGTTTGGTATCTAAAATGATGTCCATAGCTAACACAAAACCTCTCATTTACACCACAAAATAATAGGAGGAAATTTGAGACTTACGTTTGTTTTGTTGATTTTTTGAAAGCTGAATTGTGAGCTTTTTCCACCACCACAAGGGTCTGTAGGGTGTGTGTAGAAACAGTATTTTGAATAAAGTTCACTCAGTGACCTTTCTGGTGTGAGTGCAGAACCAAAACACCACAAGAAAATAGAACAAACATTACACACACACACACACACACACACACACACACACACACACACACACACACACACACACACACACACACACACACACACACACACACACACACACACACACACACACACACACACACACACACACACACACACACTAACACACACCTACATGATCTATTTTCATTATATAAAAAAATGGACTACAAACTTAGTAACAAGAAAATAGTCCATTAATTGATTAGTTGATTGACCTAAAATTAGTCTTGAGCTATTTTGATAATTAATTAATGGTTTTAGTGATTTTATTAGGCATAACCTCCAAAATGTGTATTATTCTTCTTTTATTGTTTGTCTTCTATGATAGTAAACTGAAAGTGTTTGGGATTTGGACTGTTGCTCAGAGACATTTTAGGTCTTCACCATGTGCTCTGGGAACTTGTAAAAATGCATTTGTTTGCTATCTGCTGACATTCTGTAGAGCAAACAATTAAACATTTAATCAAGAAAATAATTAATAGATAAAAACAGAAAATAATTGCTTGTCGCAGCCTTTGTTATGTCTTCAGATTTTTATGTTTCACCAATAGTCCAAAACACAAAAATATGTACCATTTAAAATGATCCAAAAGGGAAAAAATAGGGGGGTTGAATCTGAGAGTGACGTTTTTGCTGGATTAATTAAAGCAATTAAAACAATCATCAAAATTAGTGTACATTTATTTTCAGTTGATTGATTAATCTCAGCACTGTATGTAAAAGTAATTTCAAGATCGACTCATAAAACTGGTCTGTCACTCAGGTAATTCATACTGTGATTTTGCCCTAAATTTTAGTCAAACAATCTGCTTAAATGTCTGTCTGACATTTACAGAATGTAAAGGTTGTAATGAAATGATCAGTCTGCAAGTAAACAATTCTCACTCTATCATGCTCACCCAGCGACCACCATCATCACCCGTGATCAACCTGAATTCCTCGTTGGCACCTCACATGTGCTGTCTGTCCCCCGCAACCCCCGCAACCCCCACAACCCCCACCCCCTTCTCACTCACCAGCCAACTCTATTATGTAATGACACCTCAGCACATAATATGACAATACCACAGATATTTCGATACAGCTACACACAGAAAAACAAAACAAAACAAAAGCACGCTCACATGGTCACACACATATGCTCTTCCTCACACTGGCAAACACGATGCCTTAAACAAATGTAATACAGCATCATGGGGTCGTGCAGAGCGAGAGCTGTATGAATTATTCTATTATATTACTGGAATGCCAAGTATTTAGTCTGCAGCTAATCCTAGTCCAATATTGGCAATGTACTCATTGTTGGGATTTACCACAAATGTTTCCTTTCATCTCCCACAATGTTCTTAACATAATAAATCACAACATGTTGTCAGTTGTGTATTAATGTGCATTATTGGTATGCTGTAAATATTACATAACTGTATAATTTATTACTTTAGTTAAGATATTCCCTACGTTCTTTCACATATCTTTTTGATTCATCAAACGTGTGTTTATGGTGTATTTCATCATGCTGACCCAGTTTTATTTCATTGTATCTGACAGGGGCAGTAAATCATCTTGCAAGATACTATCTCAGGGGACTCTGCTGTCTTTACTTCACACATGGGTTGCTCGGACCTCAGTGCGGGTGCACGTGCATGTTTTAAATCACAAGTCGTCTGGTAAGAGTGTAAGCTTTTATCTCTTACTTTTTTTTTCTCATTCATAATCCCTGTTTGTTTGCAAACTCTGCCTTTTTTACACACCTTTCTTTTTCCTTTTCTCACAATATTCTATGTGGTGTTTCCCTTTCTCTATCTGTGTTTGAATAATAATTGGTGCAAGGTTGGATCAGCCAGAGGGATGATCTGTGAAAGTCTCATGAGATTTGTACATGTTGTGTTTTATTTTTGTGCGCATAACCCTAACCTTACGGCCTATCTCTGACCCTAACCCTAACCTTAGCCTCAACCTAACTCTAATTCTTAGTGCACTCCTGATTTATTCGTCCAGCCTCTACCTTGAATAATTAAGAAGGTGTGTAAGATGGCATCATCATGAGCGAGGCTCCCAAGAACACATCCAGGCCAAAGAAACTGATGAGGATGTTATTTGCCTGTAGCTGGGCTGTGCCCCAAATATCACACACAATGTCATGAGATACACGTGCGTCCTTGAAAATGTAGTCCTGCTATCCCTGTCTTTACTGTGTCCCCTATTGGTGACATCATGGTGATGGGGTCCACAGATGGTGGGCATAGCAGCTTCTTCAACCTCACATACACACACACATACACACACTCACCAAGGCCCGTCATCTCTGTAAGCTCCAGCAAGGCAGAAATGACTGCGAAGTAGCTCTGATTTCCATTGCAGGGCTGGCCCCTGTGCAATTTTAATGAGCATCAAGGCTGTTTTGGGACTAGTCGGCACTAAAAACCCCCGAGGACTTTGGGTGAGTAAGAGCATGTGTGAGTGTGCTCCTACCATGCCTTTATGTTTGTGTGTCCATGGAAGCGTGTGTGTGCAGTTGTAAAGTCACAAGAGTGGCTTCACCTCACGTGAGTTTTACTGGAGTGCAGCGGATGAATTATGGGGGAGGGGATTTTAGAATAAGTGAATAAGCACCTCATTGTGTCATTCCCTGCATAATGCTGTCTCACATGCGGAAGAAACGGACAGACACCCTTGAATCATTAACTTGTTCAAACCAATAAAGGGATGTGGGACCACAATTTAAACCTACACAACAAGGGATAAGAGGGGCAGTAAGTTCATTATGTGCAATCCTATTGATGCACGGACACACATGCTCTATTAATCCAACACAAGCTTGTTTGATTATCAGAGAAGTGAAAACAACTCAACACTTAAATGTTTTTCTTCAACCATCTGCTGGATATTTGTTGTAATGAAAAATGATTACAAAATACAGAATGCTGAATTGGTTGTATTGTAGTGTGGGGGTCAAACTTTTAAAACCAGAGGTAAAATGAAAAACAAAAAATGAACGGGAGGAGAAATGATAATAAAAAACAAGTGGGAAAAACAACAAATGTCCTCGATAGTCCCCAAAACTGAAGTGAGGTCAGGTCTCCTCAGTGTGCCCTCCACACATCCTCTTCCCGTCCTTTTCCTCTGGCCCCTTATTTTCCATCTTCCAGAGGATAAAGGGGGGAGTAGCGGCAGGAGGGGGGGGTTGGAGGGCAAGGGCTTCTCTGCTAAAACTGCATGGATACAAGGGGGGGCCGAAAGGGAAGGGAGGCAGCAGGGAGGAGGGAGGGAGGGAGGGCGGTCTCTGTTGTTGAAATGTAGCACAGTCAGTGTGTCAGAGACAGGCCCATCACAAAATCAGCCAGTCAGTGTGTCAGAGCGTGCGGTGGGGGAGTGGCACACGCATGTGTATCTCTGTTTATGACTCTGGTTAAGTTTGCGTGTGTGACTGTGTGTGTGAGTGAGTGTGTGTGTGTGTGTGTGTGTGTGTGTGTGTGTGTGTGTGTGTGTGTGTGTGTGTGTGTGTGTGTGTGTGTGTGTGTGTGTGTGTGTGTGTGTGTGTGGCATGGCTGATTTCATCCTGTCTGAGCAGGGAGAAATCAAACCACACCCTCTTAAAATTTGCCACTCTCGTGCCCATGTGCAGGCAGTATCCATGGATGTGATGCTGGAGTGGAGAGAAAATGGTTTCAGCATTGAATTTGAGCTGAATTATAATTAAATATATGAAATTACATCTGCAACTAAAAATTGTTATAATTAATGATTAGTCTGACAATTTCTTTAGGATAAATTCCTTAATCTTTTAGTTTATAAAATGTCAGAATTAGTGAGATTTGAGCCCTGGATTACATGTACAAAAATCTTCTTTTGTCTGACCATAATTCCTAAATCCAAGATTTTCAGATTATGATAGAAAACAGGGAAAAACAAATCCTCACAATAGAGAAGCTGGAACCAGAAATTGAAATTATTACTTTAAAAAAAATGATTTTTGATTATCAGAATAGTTTGCTCATTTTCTTTTTTAATTTGTTTTTATTGTAGCTCTGTTATTAATTATTTTATCACTAATACTACTCAACATTGTATTGTCTCTGCCTTTGCTGAGTGTGTTTTTGAGTTTTTAGTAATCAGCAAATTTTTGTTTTTTTCCAAACCATATTGCAAAGATATAAGATAATTTATTGTATTTTTATTACATCACTGGTAGCACAGTTCTGTTTTGTAGTTTTCTTAAAGCAGGCGTGGTGAGTGATCAGCATCAGATAATTTTTGATTTTCTTCAAATCATCCTGATATCCCTTGTTTGAATCATGTTTTGATACCAGGAAGGCGACACAGACTCTTCTCTACCTGCTGTACAGGTATTTACTCACTGTGGTCTCCAGAAATAAACAATCAACCCACACACACATGTATTAAGATTTACACATGAACTCAAGGTAGGCAACTCCCCGAAATAGGTACAGATTTATTATGTTCAGATATGAAAAATATTGAACAATGTTACCATTCTAACCCATTGTACCCCCAAAAAACTAAAAAAAAACATTCAACTGTATACTACTTACTTACTGTGTACTTTTACTTCAGAGGAAAACATTGCACCATATAATATATACCTGACAAATAAATGTTACTGGTTATGTTGGAGATTCAGATTTTATTCACAAAATATAACACATAAAATATGATTTAAACTCTAGCATTATGTAAGAATTAAAAGCTCAATTTAAGTACATTATGCATGTTGTGCTGGTAATACCTCTCTTTCACTCTTCCCCTTTGAGTGAACATTTTAGGTCTGGACTTCAACAGTATTTTTACCATGTGGTGTTAATAGTTTTACTTAAAAAGAAAGGTTTAGAGTACTTATAACACTGCCATTGCCAACAGTCCTAGTTGGAGAAAGGGTGAAAATAAAGCAAAGACAGAGTTCGCCTGAAGCCCCGAAATCACTAAATCCGCCCCTGACTACGTGAGTGTTTGCACTCTGTAGTAGCAGCTGGTTGGAGGATCAGCCAGCCCCCCTGCTATTGCCAGTCAGATTACTGAGGCTGTAGTCTGCCACCCCTCCTTCCCTTCATCACCCACCCACACACGCACGCACACTCCGAAATGTACAGTCTCTAAATCTGCACCCCATCGAGTCGCACATCTGTTTCGTGAGAACTGCTCTCCGAAACACGGCGTTGCATCATATTATAGCTTAAAAAAACCTTAAAACAAAAATATGCCAATATAAAATAAAATCACAACATGAGGACAAAATACAAGACAGTTCAGCTTTCAAAAATGTGTTATTTATTAAAAGATTTTTTTCCTTTTTGTATCATTATTGAAAAAGTAGCCAGAAGAGTAATATCATGTAAAGATGAGTGTGAGAGAAAGACTTTAGAGTTTAGTTAAGAAAGTAAAACATACTAACAGGATTGAGGGAGATGAAGGAGAGAGGGCAAGGGCAGACGAATGCAGCAGAGTGGGGGAGGGGATGCGAGGGGGGGCTCATGGATGAATTATAAGAGCTCTTATAACACATTTGAAGGGGAACTACAGTCAGTTTACGATGGAAGAAGAAAAAGGCAGCTAAAATAAACAAGACATTATTCTCTCTGACCAATCAGCAGTGGTTGCTGCAGTAAAAAACACACATGGAAAAAAAGAACATCAACAATGAAAAATAAGTGCAATTGGTTTCTCTGTCATACCACAACCATGTATAAAACAGGAGTGAAGCGGAAGGCACCCCCAGCCTCTGATAAAGAGTCAGCGTCTGGCACACCATACTCCCGCGTTTGAAGATGGGACGGGGTAAGACGGCCTGACTCTGGAGTCTGTGACCGAGGGTTTGTTCACTCCTTGCACCAAAAAAACATAGGCAGTAACCTGGAGGCTGCCAGTGGCTCTGTGTTCACATGTGGGGCTTCTTTTTAATTTTTTTTTGGAGGAGTCTGGTACACGTATACTTAACGGAAGATCCTGTATCTCCCCTCTCTGTTTTTGTAAATAATGTATGAGCCTTTCATACCAATTTAAAAATATTTTAGTTTAAATATTTACAATAAAGGATATAGCAATATAGGTAAATCCAATCACATCGCTAACACCTCTCCTACATTTACAAGAATATTATGACCAGATTTCCAAATAAAGAGAGAGCCTCCTGTTAAACATCTACATTAGGACTGGAATCAGAAGAACAATAGCAGCAGTAGAGAGTGGTGCGAATAAAGATTTCCTCCCTTCAGTTTATATTTTCTGAATTTTCTTTTTCAAGTTTTCGAGAGCACCAGCGACAAGTGCAGTTCATTCTGTTCCTCTGTTGATCAGAACCAAGAGAAAACCCTCCAGAGAAGGCTACACTTTAACTACAAAGAGTAGCCAATGCTGTTGCTGTGTGTAAAAGTTGCAGATGTGATTTACTGTAGAGTTGGATGCTGGTTGTTAAGCAGTAAATTGATGATACCGTTGTTGTTGTTGTTTTTGTTGTTGCTGTGTGTAACTTCAGGAGCAAGTGGAAAATGACTACATGTAGGCTTTCATGGTTGAATGTGTACTGGTTTTGTGAAATGCAAACAATCACAATGCAGTATGAATGCACTGAAAGCACCAAATTGCTTTCCTGAACACATCCTATTTGGTTAAAAGGCACAGTAGTCCAAACATATGATTTCACTTCCTTCAGTTTGTTTTTTCTTCTTCATGACAGCAATTAAAAACCACTAACACACTGTCAATAGCATCTTCCCAATCGGCTCAAAAAAAATTGTAGGCCAAACTATGCAAGCGCACAGCAGGCAATACCCAGCTGCCCAATAAATAAATACAAACAATAAATAAATGCAGTGTCAGATCAACACATGAATAAATTAACTGTGGGACTTGAGTCACGTGTCTTTTGAGTGGTCCTTGTTTTTCCTCAGGCTGGTCTTTAAAAGTCTTTCTTGGATTTTTTTCATGATTCGTTTTCAGTTTTCTGATCAGATTTGTCTGATCCACAACAACACGAGAAAAGTTATGTGATCTCTGATTGCTGTGATGTCCCTCCTCTCGATGCTTTTGCCATAGATCTGCAAGCCAAGTGCCCAAACAGTTCTTGGATTACATTCGTGAGTTGATGACATCATTTTTTCGATAGTCTCCGATGACTCTAACACACCACACGTACAGTATAATGCTGCATTCTGTACACATCACCAGCTACAAAATTTTGAATTACTTTTGTAACTTCTCCTCTTCAAACCAGATGCTTCAATTCTATCTACAAGTGAACGTAAGCTCAAAGGTGTCTACTGGACTAGAATCCTAACTAGAGTTACTGTATCATTGCTTTCATTCTGAATATTGACGTGAGTTTGTCTGTTCAACCCTCATGTTAGATGTTTCAATAAACATCTCTGAATACAATGATTGCCTTCATGCTGAGGAGAAACTATAACTTTCTCCTATTACTCTTACAAATCTCTCCTAATATTACTCAATAACCTGTAAATAGTTTGAGCTTCAGGTGTCTTTTCCTATCTGCCCTCAGCCACAACCTCCTCTGTACATTAGTTTAGGTTATTACAGAATTGTGATTATCAACATCTATGCATTGGTTCATACAAATACATTATGTCCTGTTTGAAATAACTGTTATATTTGAGTGTGTTTGATGAGTGATTGCGTGTCTTCCACCTCCAAGCACCTATATTTCTTTCCTTCCCTTCTTTTCTTTAATGCATTTATAATCATCAGCCCCTTCTTGCTCTCACTGCAGCTTTTAGCTTGGTGGTGTAACAAAGCGAGGCTGTCGGCCTTTGCTTCTTCAGGTCTCTAGAGGAGTGGGGCACACCCTGGGCAAAGGCTTAAGTGTGACATGAGGAGACTGGCTTTGACCCTGGCAGGTTTCGATTGTCTCACTCTCACTCTGTTGTTCGGCAACAGGCTGGCTTTGGCACCGGATTGGCTTCTTTTGATTTTTGTGATGCTTGTAGGGTGTGGTAGAAGAGATGGAGCTGTCTTGTGTTGCTGAGCTGCCCCTCCTGCTAGGTGGGAGGACAGCAACAGCGGTGAGCTGGTTTTCGCCTGTACCTGCCGCTGTTGTGCTCTCATGTGAGAAGCAGGCCTTTCGTGGGGACAGGATGGGGGCGACGTGCACCCATGTCAGGCTGGGCTCAGAGCTTTGACCTGCTTTGTATGGTTTTGATAGCTCGCCAGGTTCCTCGCTATCAATGTCCTTTCCCTTTGTGTCCTCTTTTTGCTGACTGTCACCGGCTACATCTGGCACATTTTCTTTTGCATCAGATGTCAGTGATGGAGGAGGAGGAGGAGGAAGAGGAGGAGGGTGGTCCCTTTCATCATCAACTTGCTTCACCCTCCGCTCTTCTGCACTGATGCGAGGGCACTTGAGAAGCACAGGGGAAGGTGTAGAGGAGTCCGTACCTGTCCAGCTGAGTCTGCGCTTCTGGAAAATGAACAGGAGAATAATTTGACAGTGAATAAAAGAACTCACTTTGCGGGGCCGGTGATGCTGATGGACGGGGGCGGTTGTTTGTGTGTGCACAAGTAAGCACTTACGCACACAGGAATATGTGTATTCTCACCTTGACAGGAATGTGTAACTGATCCCTGTGCTTGTGCGGCGGGGTGGAGCTGGTAGTTTCTTGGAGGGAGCGAGCAGGGGACGCAGTGACGCTGGAGGCTGCAGAGATGGATTGATTTGTGATATGAGGAAACCAAAGCTTCAGCATCATCTCCACCTGGAGGAGAGTGTTCAGGTACTTCTCCCTACAAAATATACGAAAGGCAAATAGGGGAAAATTAAAGTGAGGAGCACATGGCTATACTGTTATGTTACAGCATAGGAAAACATCTGGATGATGGTGGTGGTCCAACACACACACACATACACACATTATATATAGATAAATGTCTCCCTAGTTTGGCGTTTATCTGCACGCTGTAACTCTACCTAGCCCATGGCCTGTTCAATAAAACATGAAACAGGAGATGAGGCTTGAAATGGAAAACTATCTCACCCGTCCTGTCTTCTTGATAGGGACAAGTTAAAAATGATTTACACACTCACTTCTAACTATGAGACAGTGTCTGATAATGTGAGAGCAAGATGAGGATAACAGAAGGACAACTTGGATGACATCTTACCCGCTGTTAGGTCTCTGTAAAATACCCACGATCCTCTGGATTCGATCCATGGCAACGCTCTGCTGGAAACTACTCAAACCTGCCAATCAAAAACATAATCCTCCAGTCAGCATTTATAGTCATGGTAGATGCACGCACATGTAGACATACACACTCTCTCAAACACACATGTGCACACACAACTTTCACTTGTGATATCGGCAAACTCTCGTGAGCTGATGAGTCAGCCGCAAGACTGTCGCTTCACACACACTGCACTTTGGGTTCCATCAATAGGCTGCATCAATACAGACTGCAGCACAAAGGAACTCTCTGTTTCAAAGGATTGGGGCCACTCAGATCATATGAACCAGTGTTCAGCATCTACAACTTCAGCTAACAGTCTGCACACACGCTCGTCTGGAGACAGTGATGTAAGGATGCTTACCCCGGTCGAATCGGCCCTTCTTCAGTCCATTCAGCAGCTCCAGCAAGGGCCGTACAAAACCCTGTAGCTCAGCACACTGACAAAGGAAGAAGGAGAGAAGGTAGATCAGTACACGGTTTGAGTTAGGCCTTGTTGTCTGAATCAGCGGCTGGGTTTTCCTTTGCTCACTGATCTTAAGAATTGCTCTGTCATCTGTTTTCTCATCATTCTTTTTCTGGGCTGACTGTCCAAAACTCCCCTTACCTTTTGAGCAAACAGCAGGTCTCCCTGGGACTTTGGGATCTGGCCTGCTGGATCCGTCTCATCCAGGCCAATGTGAGCCGCCTTACTGCCGCTCCCCGACCTGTACTCTTCTTCCTCTTTGTCGGTGAAGCCATCGCATGCCCACTGGGACCCGGGGCTCTCCGATCCCCCGTCCCCATTGGCCGCGACCCCGCCCGCTCCGACGATGCTGACAGAGGAGGAGCTGTCTGTCAGGAAGACGTCTGTGTCATCTTCTGCCTGCTCTGACTCGCTGAACAAGAGGCTGTCGCTGGAGCTCATAGAGTCAAAGGAGGGCTGGGAGGAAGTGCTACCCTGGGACTGCATCACTGTGAGGGGGAATAGTAGAAATTCAGCATTAGAAGAGAAATAGATAGAACTTGACACTCAAATCAATTTAAAAGCCATAAAAACAAAAGCTCAGCTAAACATTCAAAATCTGATCTAAGTTGTTACTTGAGTGAGAGACAGGCCAAATAGAGACACATTGATCGCAAAAAAAAAACAAACTGCTTTCCCATTTGCCAATTTTTCCTATCTGTCTCCCAAAAATAATAACCCCAATTACTCAAAATGGTGGGTATACCAGTGCCCTAGTTTAACATGGTGCAGAGTGGGACTGGGGGTAGGCAGTAGGCACACAATGGTAGTGCATGTCTGGCTCCCATTGAGGAGATTGGAGACTGGAGAGGAGTAAAATGTGAGGGGGATGGGAGCTTGTAGAGTAGTGGAATCAGAATAGGCTGTCTCTCTCGCTCGCTCTCTTTCACTGCCTCCGGTGCTCTCTGTAGCCCCTCCTCTCTGTCTCTGGCTTGCCCCCCCCTCCCCTCCCCCACCCTCTACCCCCCTTGACACACACACACACACACACACACACACACACACACACACACACACACACACACACACACACACACACACACACACACACACACACACACACACACACACACACACACACACACCTCTCTATTTCCTCTCCGGCTGCATTTCTGTATGCCTCTCATCTCTCTATGCTCTCCCTTCAGCTCATCCTGTTCGTTCTGCACACAAGCCCAGTGCTCCTCTTCCCTTCCTCTCCCACAGACCAGCCCTCCTCCTCTTCCTCTCTTACTCACATTTTACATTTTGTATCTCGGGCCATGTGCCTTTCTTTCATCTCTTTCGCTTTCTCTCTCTCTCTCCCCTGTGTAATCTCTGAGTGCCTGCTGCTCTCTGATCCAACCACCACAGAGGGGGGAATAAGAAGGGTCACTCAACTTGTATCAACATCAACCAAGATTTAAAAAAAAAAAAAAATTGTATTACAAAATAGTCAACACAGACAATAGTAGAGTGGTGCATTTTTTTTGCAGTGTCCACACATACGCAAAAAAAAAAGCAAGAATTGAGTCTTCAGTTTCAGGAATAAATAATATTTCAACAAACCGGCTCAGCTTTTACAACAAGCAAAATGCCTCGCCATTCGTGTCTGGCTTCCTTTCAGCCTTGTTATTTCCTCTTAAAAACCTAAATGTTACCAATCTCAAAGGCTTCTGGGTTAACTCAAATTATGGAGAAACACTATAATCCTATTTGGTCCTTATTCCTATTTTTTTCCTATGCGGTTCATAGCTCTTGGTGGATGGGGATGGAGAGGGGGCGGTAGCGGTGCATGTGTTGGCACAGTCTGCACAGGTAGGACCATGAAGCTGCGTCTCAGGTGTTGGCTGCCCTATGTGCGCTACCACGACGCCCACAGCAACACATTACACGGCGATAATGCACGCTCAATATATAATACTATACATTCACAGCAAAGCACTTAAAATATCAGGAATTAATCTTAATGACATGACAACAAATGTAAACGGAAACATGGTTAATCAGTGAGTTGGTCTGGCGATATGAAAGCACATCATTACATGTGAATAATCAGCTCACATGAGACCCACATAAGATATAAATTAGCTTTTGTTTTCACAAATTGGCCCGGAGGCTCATACAGGATATAGCGGGACAGAAAATTCCTTTAGGCTAGCTTGCCAACTTCGGGAAACGTTTAGCCCACAAAACAAACAACAAAAAAAGAAACCGTTAAAAGAAAATACTCACCGTCAGAGTTGAAAAACACACCAGAAGCTGCCACAAAAGTATCGTTCACGAATCTGTCTGCGACTTTGATACAAAGGGTCCGTCAGTATGCACTCCTCGGCTGGAGCAGCACCGGGGCGCCCAGCCTCAGCCTCAGCTCTCCCTCACACTCACACACACACACTCACACTCCCGCTCACACACACCGCCCGGTCGTTCATCGGTTTGTGTCTTTTCTGGCTCTTTCTCTCGCCAGTTTACGAGCGTCAACATGTGCACAGAGCCACGTGCCCACGATTTGCGCGCATCCTATTGGCTGTTGTACCGGCGGCGGCGCACACCATTGGTTGACCCTTCCAGCCAGTGATTGCTTTACTCGCAGCTGATTGGACGGCGGCCCCGGCACTCACGGTCCTGCCCACTCATGTGTCGCCTATGTGTATGGTGTCGGGTCGGGTCAGGCTGCTCTACTACTGCGAGCGGGTGTAAACACAGGCACATGCACGACGGCGGCGGCCCGTGAGATGCACACATATGCTATATATAATATGTGCAGTGCATCTGATTTATACGATGTGTGTGTGTGTGTGTGTGTGTGTGTGTGTGTGTGTGTGTGTGTGTGTGTGTGTGTGTGTGTGTGTGTCCGCCCCACCCCCACCCCCTATATCCACACACACATCCAAAACATAAAATCTCACGCGCACACTGTGAACGCCCCGAAAAACACGAAACCTTACGCAACCCCACTTACCGGTCACACTGATGAACTTGATGAAATAAATGTACGCACAACTAAAAACAGCACAGGCATGGATTACTTCAGTGGTCATTTTGTTAACACTGACCTGTCAACAGAGGCTTTCCTCATATTTAATCAGAGGAGAGAAGTCTTTTATTTTGAGGGAAATAAATCAGATCAATCCAGGCACAAATCACTCCTCATCTGTCTTGTTCAAACTGCTTGATATCAGTTATGTCCAGAGGAAAAAGACCCTCATTATATGTCGATTGGCCGGCTCGCAAAGAACTAACATTAAGTTGATAACTGACCAGCACAGGACAACCACACCTTACCACACAGACCGTGTCATTATCACCGTGGTACATTATAGTGATAGAGACCACTCTTATGTGAATTTGACCAGAGTACAGAGTCAGTCTCCAGGCAACATCAATAACCCCTTATTTGATTCAATGACACAATTCAACTTTGAGCACCATATACTCCTCCGTTGCATCCACCCTCTCTCAGCCTCTCTATCGAGGCTCTTCAAGGGCAAAGTTAGTCATTAAAAGACCTTTGCCTTATAATTGATGATTGAATTGTGCATAATCTATAAAATTTGACTATCATGATATGCAAACATTTCCAGGGACAGTCCAACCCTTTTATTCCAACATATTTTTTTCTTTCAGCTCGTTATATCTTGTCTAATATGGCTGTCCCTCTAAAGATTTCATTGTTATATAGTTATAGATGTGTCTCTCTAAAAGTGTTAATAAAAATGTTGAAATTTGATATATTTTTCTCAGTTGTCTTGTAAGTTCAATAGAAAAACAGGTTCTACAACCCAAACATTTGTATCAGAAACCATCCTTAACTTGTAATCATTGTTTACGCTGCAAACTAGTAAACATGGTCAAAGACATAGTTGAAAGGTGACAAAATGTAAAAAAAAATGTAGGATTTATTTCATTTAAAAAGTGATATATTTATCTAATTTTATGTCGTGACACTGTATTGTTAAATAAAGATCACCAATACATCAAAATGTAGGGTGAGTGACATGGATTAGAAGATAATTCCAAGTCTTTTCTCCTAGTCCGTAATTTATGACCATGTAGCAGCTTCCCCCTCCTCTCCTTTAGGTTACTACAGAGTGAACCCACTGACCCTCTCTTGCAACTGGCAGTATAGTATATCAACATATAGGCTATAGATCACACGCATAAACACATCATCTGTCCCATATTCATCATATGTATTGGTATTTACTTTAATCTTAAAACTGTAATTGCAAGTCGTCATTATGCTGGTTTTACTGGTATTTTTAGATGTGAAATACCAGGTTTAAGCATGAGGAGTGGTTGATGCCTCTAAGTACCTTGCATGCTATGTGCAGGGATGAGGGGGAAGCCCATCCCCCTCTATACATACAACATACACATGAACCCATCGACCCTTCTCCTCAACACATAAACAGAGGACACGCTATGCCCTCGTTTGATTGACAATACCTGTCTTTGAACATTGTAACCATGTAAAGTCACCTAACAACCTCAACGCCACCAGGTGAGCAAACCACCCACTCTTATTGTCAAAACACAATAATGGTTAACCTTTGGTAACAGTAAACCAAGGCAAAGGGTTATGTTTGTGAAGGCTGTATGTAACAGGGACCAGGTCGATAGAAAAAGCTTCCCACCCCCCACAGCATTCCTTTGCAGCACATGAACCCAATGAACCTACTCTGAGTTCATGGGTGCTGAAGACCACCCCCATCATTTCCATCTCTCCATCTCCCTTCCCCCTACATCCCATCCCCCACCTGTTTTCTGCGTCTTTTTTCCTCTCCACCCCTCCTCTCATTATAGTCACTTGTATTGACATGCTTGAGAATTCAACTTGAGTGACCATGTTAAGCTAAAGCTTATGGATGGTGCCTTTGTCGTTGAAGTGGGTCAAAGTGCAGTGCTTCGAAGTTGTCCCTAATGTGAGAAATGAAATTTTCTTCAGAGTTGAAGTGGAAAGATGCACAACAGGAATACCATCAGTTCTTTTACCTTTGATGTTACATTAACGTTCAAATTAATTGTATATACAGTGCTGGAGCTTGTGTCCTCATGTAGCATATGTAGGCCGATAGTTCATGTCAGGGCAAGGCTCAGAAAACCCAAATATCAAATATCCTATAACTAATGTTCCCTTGATGACTTTCACAAGGAAATATGTTGTAAAGTCTAGCACATTGCGGCAGCACGAAGCTCTCAGGTAGTGAAAGCATGCAAACGTTCCGGTAAGGCCAAATGTGCGAGCAGGTGTGGTGAGAGCGAGACACCACAACAGAAATCTGATCTGCCTGCTTGAAGACAGAAGCCTAAAGAGAGAGCTAAACTGTAAACTGTCTACCCAATTTCATTGCAGAGGCATCTCATGTTTCACCTGGAAACCAGGACAGCTGGGGAACAATAACACACTGTTGCCTTCGTGTCTGCACTGCACTGGTCTATCTGTCTTCTCCTTCACCTTGCTAACTAGTTACAGAATTCCCCCTCTTACTGTCATGTTATTGAATATGTTGACAAAGCAACCAAATAAACCTGCTTTCTACTGTTGATGTGCATAGTTGCCTATAGTGCCTCACAGCATGGAGTTGTTTCACTTTATTTCAGAAAGCATACATGCACCAATAAGCTGAACCATTTGTATAACTTGTAGGCTACCACTATTACTTTACAAGTAAGAGTTAAAACCAAGCTGATGACTCTGTGAACTCTAACCAGAGCCCTATAATCGTCAGTCACCCCATAAACCAGTTTAAGGGGTCCAAACCCCAAATAGAGTGCACAGTTAACCGAGGCCTGATTCATGGCAGAACTAAATGCACCATTGCTGGCTAACTTAAGTATTTATTCTCAATTTAAATGTGATTATGTTTGAAACAGCCTAGTGCTAAGCAATCACTTAGTTTGTCAAAATGTTCAACCTATACCAGCCTTAGTCTTTGATACTGATTGATTCTAAAGTGGCATTGGTGGAAAAAGCACTTTCATAACCGTTACTTGTCAAATGTCAAGAAGTAAACTGAGCTCGGCTTCATGCGGTAGCCTACCACTGCTGCAGCCTCTCGGGACAACATTACGTCAATATAAAGGCTAATTTAACAATACATCTACACAAACAAGTGAAAACATTGAGATTTATTTAAAAAAACAGTCAAACTCCGTCTTCCGCCAAGGCTGCTGTGTCTCTCCCCGCTCACATTTACGAAGCGGAGAAATGTGTTTCACTGTATAAACAGAAGCGATCTTCACATGGCGGAGAGATGCTCCGCTGCTAGATTGTGAATGAAAACGAATGACACGCCCCCTGCGAAGCCTAGCCAGTGGCGTAAGCAGATTCTATAATCACGCCCCCAGGAATGGAACGTCTAGCGACCAATGAGGAGCCGGCTGAGGTTATCGCTGTTGCATAATTTGGCTGAAGCGCTTCACGTTTCAGCAGTCCGGCACACAGTGTGAAAAGATGGAGCGGGACGACATACACAAGAGGTGGAGAACAAAAAAAGCACAGGCATTAGCGCAGGAGATGTGTATTCATGTTGAAAATATTTGCCACCAACGGAACAAATTTCTTCTCAACAACATATAAGGCTGTTATTAGCATAGAGAAATAAATAGTTTAACACGAGACGAGGTTTAATAGGCCTACATCTATTAGTTTACAGTAAGGTTGCTGACAAAAAGACATCCAGATACACACAGGCTGTAATACACATACTTATAAGAAAACACCATATTTTCTTTTTTATATTTTTTGATTTGATTAATCCTGACCATCCAGACAGTTTGTAACAATAGTTTGGTTCAAATGTGAATATATCTATCTATCTATCTATCTATCTATCTATCTATCTATCTATCTATCTATCTATCTATCTATCTATCTATCTATCTATCTATGTCTGTCTGTCATTTAGAGCCCAATATAAATAGGCTAATGCCTCTTCTAGATTTGCCATTCTCGGTGCGGTGAGTGATGTAATCGTTGCGGTTTTATTTATATGTTTCAAGTTTATCCTTGACTCCAGAAATGTGATGTAATCTACATCAGAAGACTGACTCGACCTTCTAAATCTACACCAAGAAACAAATAGTTTGTGATGTACACGTGATTGATTTGAGATTAGCATAGGTGGGGATGGGGGTGGTCCAATGTATATGTCATATAAACTTTAACTGGTGACGTCATTATATGATAGTTTGGAGTTGACTATGAAAGAGTGACTGGACTCACGTGCATTCAAATGAGTTTTATTTCGATGTAGCTGTAAATCACCACCTCACATTCTCACTGTCTTGTTCACCTCCTACAAAGCAGTTCCTGGACTGTGATGAGTGTTTAAATGTTATAAACAGGAACGACACAGTGTTACATTTGTTTTAAGGTGGATTTTCCGTTTAAGGAGTAAATCCAAACTCTGTCACGTGGAGAGGGCTCCCTCTAGTGTTAAAAACCGAAAATGTCGTTCACTTCAGTTCTTTGTACAGTGTGTTTAGTTTATGTAAACTTTAATTGAGGCTTACTGTAACTGTGAAACATAAAACAAACTTTAAACACGATTCGCCAGTGTTTGTTAAAGCTAAGAAAAAGACAGTAAAAACATAAAAACCCATGAATAAAATACCACTCACAGTAAATATTAGGTTTCTCGTTGACTCTGATTGGTCTGTTTGCACTGTTAAAGGCTGCAAATCCATCAGTGTGGTCCAGTCTTTATTTATTTATTTAATTATACACAGAACAGGGGTTGAGACATAAAGTGAGAAAATAACACAAGAACTAGACAATACCCAACAACACCCTAAAATATAAACAAACAAACAAAAACAAATCAGTTAGTATAAAAATCACCATACTAATAACAAAAAATATTATAATAATGCCAGCCAATTACCAGGGTCGTTTGTTCGTTTGTGTGTGTGTGTGTGTGTGTGTGTGTGTGTGTGTGTGTGTGTGTGTGTGTGTGTGTGTGTGTGTGTGTGTGTGTGTGTGTGTGTGTGTGTATGCATGAGTCTGTGTGTGCATCTAAAACAACAAGAAAAAACAGAGGTGAGAGGGAAGATTAAGAAATAAGGTTATCAAATCAAAAAATCAATTAAGAAAGGGGAAAACAAGGGGAGTAAATAATAACAGTGGAGAGAAAGAAAAACAAAACAAAATAACAATAATAATAACAACAACAATAATAATAATAATAATAATAATAATAATAATAATATTTTAAAAAATCAAACTAAAAACTGATCAGTGGGATCAGAGGGGCTGCTGGGGTCAGGTGGATTGGGCCTGTTTGTCACAGTGGGGCTGCACCCTAGCCTTAGGGTGGGTGCTCGTCTTTTTGCAGATCATATGATCCCTTTAAGAACCGGCTCCCAAACCCACCCATGTGAGCTTTCCAGCTCTGTCAGGACACATCGGTAAATGTTTTATCTCTCAACTGGATGTCCTGGCCCTTGCCCCCTCCCTGGTGAACTCCTGCCCACCACCCCCTGAGGCTACTGTAGCATGCAGTCTTCTTTAATCTGACCTTTTCTGTTCAGACATGAGAAGCACCTGATTCAGCTGCAAGTTGCTGGAACATGCACAGAGAGTCTCATACAGTATGTTGTAAAATGCACCTCATAGCAGCATTTACAGTATAATACACCTAATTTAACATAATTATTCAGTATTTGATTCCAGCAGTTTAATGTAAGATTATACTGTTATGCACTATGTATCACATATTTGTACTTAATTAGCCTATGTTTCTCATATAACATCATTTTCATGTAAAAGATTACAGGATATTATACTAATAAACAAAATTATATATCATAAACAAAATAAAGCAAGTATGATCCTTGCATGAAAGTTTGCACAATCATGTAGACAACTTACAGAGTATGTTGCAAACATCTTAACATTTTTATAAATAGTAAATCATACAACATATATAGTATATTAATATATTGCTTTTTTATGGGCCCTGAACATAAAGATAGGGTTTGTTAATGGAGAGACTAGCCTAGATATGTCCTCAGCTCAGCCTGAAGCACACAATTAGTGGTGAGATCATTACTAAATATAATGGACAATAAAGTAAATAAAAAAATAAAATTCTGCTACATAAAATGTTGTATATTTTGCCTAATTGGAGATGTTTCTCTACCCTTTGGTTCTCTCTTGTGAAATAATACATAGTTTCAACTCTTTTTGCCCCTGAAAATAATTCAAATCAAACAATCTGCAAAAGTAAAATCATTCTTCAACTGAACTGCTCACAAATAATTGAAATGAAACCTGTGACAAGGGGTCCAAAGATGATATTACATTGTCTTTAGGGGTAACTGGAAAAGAAAGGTTGGTTTGAAACCGCTGTTCACGCCTGTGTGATTCTTCTTCATCTCTTCACTCTCGTCTGTTTTTCCAAGTTCATTGTCAAACTGAAGCAGTCTTGGCTCACCCAGCAGACAAATTATGAGGCATTTTAAGCAAGTTTAGCAAATTAGATCCTTAATATAGACACATTTTAATTTCTCCCTCTATTATCTGTACATCTTTGTGTCATATGCTTCCTCTTTTCGTGTTTTTCAAGTTTTTATTCACTTTCTCTGTATTTTGCGCTCAGTTGTTTCTGTGCACTAACCTCATTCCCTCCCTCTCACAATCTGTTGTATCACCCTCCTTATCCAGCAACTAACACTGAATTAATTCTCACTCAGTGGTTCCTTTTTGCAGTCTTGACTAATTTCTCTCTCTCTCTCTCTCTCTCTCTCTCTCTCTCTCTCTCTCTCTCTCTCTCTCTCTCTCTCTCTCTCTCTCTCTCTCTCTCTCTCTCTCTCTCTCTCTTTCTCTCTCTCTCTCTCTCCCCCCCCCCTTCCTCTCTCTCGCTCTCTCTCTCTGCTCACTCTTTTTCTTTTCTTTCATACTTTCTTTCTCTCCATCTGTGTTGCTGAGACTTGCTCTGGTGCCTTGAACGTAGAGCCTGCATGTTAACATCCGCACTCTGGGTGTTAAACAGAGCTGTGGCAGGTGGAATCGCTGGACCCAGTCAGTCTCCCCCCGTCCCTCTCTCTCTCCATTGCTCTCTCTCTCTCTCTCTCTCTCTCTCTCTCTCTCTCTCTCTCTCTCTCTCTCTCTCTCTCTCTCTCTCTCTCTCTCTCTCTCTCTCTCTGTCTCTCTCTCATACTTGCTCCTCATCTCTCCGTCCGCTTTTATTCATTTCTGTGTATGGGTAAGGAGGGCTAACATGGACTCTTTGGATCTTTTTATCTTTTTAATGCTGCTGTGTTTCCAATGGACATCTGTCCCTGCTGCTGGTAAGGTCGTAATTAACATAACAATCAGCATCATGTGAGATTTTCTTTTTGCCTTGATTAGAGTTGCAGATTTTGTGAGGTGCATTAGTGGAACACTAGTAAAATCCAGAAATAACAATCGGATTTGAGTAGTATTTGAGGAACGCAGTCGTAATGTAATTGAACATAACTAATTATTTGTTCAGGAGCTGCAGTGGTTTCAGATTAGAAATGATGAAAAAGAGTTAAATGAGATACATCAGACACTTTTTTGTTGAAAATGTAATTCAGAATCACTGTGAACTCAAACAATAAGAACAAGAGTTAAATGGATTTTTCTATTCTACTGTTTTTCAGAGGAAATTACCTGGACCTACACTGGTAAGTTCAAGTTCAAGTTTATTTGTAGAGCAGACAAAAGCAATTCAAAGTGACCCGAAGTTTGAGTGTAGAAAAAGGCATTCTACATACAGAAGGCAACTGGAAGCCTGTGAGATATACAGTATAATCTGGGGCCAATCTATTGTGAGCTCTATGGATCAGTAGCAAAATCTTACAGTTAAGTGGAAATATTATTAAAGCGGAGTGATCAATTTGATTTTTTTGGTCCTTGTCAAGATACAAGCAGCTGCAATTGACAAATGCGTGCACAAGTTTTCCTGAAAATAAGTGGAACTATCTGAATCTTTTTTTTATGCTTTTACCCATTTTCAATGCACATGTTAAACCTGTATCTCTAAATCAGGACTGTCATAAAAGCTTTTCTAACTTGGACAGGATTTGTGTATTTCCTCCCACTCCTTCTCCCTCTGTTTCCCTCTGTTTCTCTCTCTGTCTGTATTAGTTACAGTTCAACAAGCTGGCATGAGCGCAGCAGTCACACAGAGATGATGAAGGGGTGGATGGAGATAGAGAGGAAGAGTGCAAGAAAAAGACTGACAGAAGCACAGGGATGAGGCGAGCAAGAGAGGAGAGAGGCTGTTGGTCAGAGAACGAGAGAGAGCGAGAGAGACAGAGAAAGAGAGAGAGAGAGAGGGAGAGGGAGATGGGACGGGATGAAGCAAAAGCATACCAAATCATGCCCTGTATTGTTGCAGCGCACAATAACCTATGTGTTTATTGTGTGGTGGACCCACACTGGCTGCCTATGCTGTGGACAATGACATTGTGGTAATGAATGGGGCACACACTCTCTTGCCACTCTCTGCATGTATTCAGGAGAGCGATGTACAGTACATACATACAGAATACACTGCAAGCTGTGGAGGCTGTGCCAGGAGCAAACTGGTATCTATAGAAAGTCCATTTAGGCATTATATTATAGATACAGGGGAAGTAACACATGGTACTGAAAAAGTAGTTGCCAATATGTTAAGTGAGGTTAACATATTGCAAGTTTTGCAAAGGTATGTCAAGTCTTAGCAAATCCATACATTTATTGAGTGTGGGAGGCATAGCATTGCATGATGTGTCTTTTGCAGAGTTGTTAGTTGAAGTGGAAATTCAGTTTTAGAAACGCACTACATTTTATCACATGGAAGAACAGAATTGCCCGGTTTATTGTGAGGTGAGGTGAGGTGTGAAGTTAGTATCACATCACCCATCATTCTCCTTCTCATGTTTTCAGTGAGTCGGTCTGCATATGTGTGTGTGTGTGTGTGTGTGTGCATCTGCGGCTTTGTTCCTGTCTGAACTCAGAAGAAGGGATAGCATGCTAGGAGAGGTAAAGCGGCGCACAGGGTCAGAATTTTCGGCCTCCGGTTGCCAAGGAGACCTCCATGGTGACCAATGGCAGGACCGCGGGACTCACTTTTGAAGTTGAGTCGTGGTGCGGGGCTCTGCTGTAGCAAGGGGTAGGGGGCAGAGAACAGATTAGAATTGCAAGGTGGGGGTTGTGGGCACTGAGAGAGACGAGGTGGTATGTGTACATCATTAATGTAAAGCCCCCTCCTCACTTTGTGTGTATGAGGAGAGGTGACAGAGCGGTGGAGTGAGCCTACTGTATTCACTGTATGTGTGTGAAAGAAGCTGTTTACTGTGAACAAGATTCTATCACACCCAAATTAGGACCCAGGGTTTACAAATATGGAAGAAAACACTATGCATTGTGGGGTAAATTCTCTCTTAAATATTTCTACCTCTCTTCAGATAAAAACATGCTTGATCAAAAACTTCACGCGAACACATGGTTGGATAATTTTGTGTTTTTCTGTGTACAATGTGGCAGCGGTGTGCCTGTTTTCTAAAGCATTCCTCTCTTTGCAATTGAAATTCAGATTCTTTCACTCACATGTCACCCTCTTTCTCTTTCAGACTCTTTATTCTAACTTTCTTTTATTATGCAATTGGGCTGACCAGTCTCCTTCTTTTTTTTTTTACCCAGTGGACCACAGTCTCAATCACTTTCCCCGCTTTCACCTACTTTTCAATATTTCTCTGTCCAGTTTTTAATTGAGTTCCCCTGAATCAATCAAATCAAAATCAAACAAAGGTAATTTCCAAAAGTATATAGCAAGCATAGTACCAGGCGTATGTAGGAGATCCTCCTCTTTATGCAGCACATATTTACAATAATGCAGCTGTAAACATCCAACATGCATAAAGATTCATATAAAATGTACAGAAAACGGTGCATTGTTTTCTTCCTGTAAACGTATAATTAAAAAAATTGGAACGATTTTTTATGTAAACTTAAATTCTTCTCCAATTTTAGAAAATGTTATATTTGATATTATTATTTAGTATTTGAGGACCAGATAGTACTGTTAATTATATAATAAACAACATAAACATAAAAATATTTCTAGATTTTTGCCAGCCATGACGGAAAATAATTTTATCACGTTTCTGGATATTACATTTAGATTTACAATGTTAAAATCTGTTGATGGGATACAATAATCCCATCGGTTTGGAGGGCAGCTGCATTGAATCGAAACAAGACGTTTAATATGTATGCAATTATAAAATCATCCCACTGACATGAAGAAAGAGACATTTCATATCAGTAAAATAGATTTATATTTTAATTGTATCATATTTTATATATAACATTATATATTATATCATCTCATCTCAATGTCAGGCTTTTTGTGTAAAAAATACTTACTGCAACTTCAAATAGATTTTTCAATTTAAAGAAACAAAATTATTTTCGTGGCATTAATTTTACATTTATTGTGACCTAATATTGCAGCAATTTAATTTGTGGTCAGTATTGACATCTTTCAGCTCTGTACTTCATGAGGCTTTTCTGTTATTGTAATTTAACTACAATGATACTAAAAGAAAATGGAATCTCTATTTAGTGAAAATGTTGGTTTAATCTGTGTTTGTTTGATAGCAAAGACAGTGCTGCTAATCCCTTTTAAACCTAATGGTGAAAAAACTTTAATTGAATATTTTTTGGAACCCTCAAACTTCATACATATGATTTGTTAAAAGACATGTTCACAATTCTTCAAGCCAGTTGAAAAACAACAGTCAAGTGCAATTATAAACACAGAAAGATATTTTCCTTGCTGTAATCATTCCTCCTGTTCATACTGACTATTAAGAGATCTCCTTAATGTGCTTTCAATGTAAGTGATGAGGGCCAAAATCCACAGTGTGTCCACACAGTCATTTTGAGTAAAAATGCATTTAAAAGTTTATGTGAAGCTTATATGAGGCTTCAGCAGTCTGAGTTACTCATATCAAGAAGATATCTGCCATTTATATATATATCTGCTATTTACATTCTTTTTGACATCAGTGTGTTTCCCTGTTGAGCTGGGGTGGAAGTAAAGGAATAAAAAGACTAACGTTGGCACTAAAAAGACTAACATTGAAAAATATATATTGATCTGACTCATTTGGATCACTGAAGCTTCATATTAGCTTCAGATAAACTTTTTAATACATTTTTGTACAAACTTGTAGATTTTGTTCCCCATCACTTACATTAATTATAGGTGCATTATGAAGCTATTTTTTAATGGTCAGTATGAACTGGAGGAATAATTATAGCAAAAAAAAACATGTTTGAATGTTTATTTGGTCTCCTGACTGTTGTTTTAAGACAGACTTGAAAAATTGTGAACCCGTCCTTTAAATTCTCATCCACGACGCAGTGAAAACAGAACATCAAGGAACAAGTGTCCCCCTTAATTAGAGACTGATCAAAGGAGGCTTTTGACTGGATCTCTGGGAGCCACTGTGCTCTGTGACTGGGTGACATCACTGTATCTGTTTTTCCTCTGCCAAAGGCCTGGTGGGTCAGTCCGAGTGGTCGCAGTATTTCCCTGACTGCGGTGGTACTTCCCAGTCCCCAGTTGACGTGGTAACCACCCAGACTAAATATGACCCCAGTTTGATCCCTGTGACCCCACTGGGCTATGGTCAACATGGAAACAAGCCCTTCTCACTGTACAATAATGGACACACAGGTAACTATGACAGCCAAATGATTTTAAGCACCAAATATGACCCTCCTTTAGGTATCCTAGCAGGTTTATGGTTTGTCTGTTCATACTGAAGCACCCTAAATGTAACCTGGCAGCAAATTTATGGAAACCTTTTATTGGCGGTTCTTAAAACAAGTGTTGAGTTGCGCTTTCTCATCATATATCCACTTATTATTTATTGTTCAGTTATCTTTTTCATGTCAGGTTGATTTAGAGAAAACAAATCCAATGTTTTTGTTTCATTCTTCTCTCCATCAGCGGTGATTGACCTGCCAGATTGGATGGGATTAGGTGGGCTGCCCTGGCTGTTTACAGCTGTACAAATGCACCTTCACTGGGGCAGCGGCGGTCCAAGCCACGGGGGCAGTGAACACACCATCAACGGACAGAGTGCCGATGCAGAGGTATGTTCAATTAAAGCCAACTGTAGAAATCAATCTCACAGCTGAGTTGAGTCATGACATAGACGAAAGGACAGTTAAGGACAAAAAGGGTGATACGGGAATGTTTTGCAGTCGTTAGGACCAAGATCAATAAATCTGATATTATTTACATTGAAGGACAAAAAGTGTTAAAAGAAAAATTGTAAATTTAGCCAAAAAATCTTCTGAATTAACATTTATAATTTCCTTGAAACATGATGATCATATAGTTCAGATTCCCACTAATCCCTGAACAAAACAGAGAAACTAAAAGGGCATCAGGATGCCAGTCTTCCATTAACATGACAAACTGTCCAACTTTCTGAGATAAGTGAGACGTAATTGAGCCTTTGTAATAACCACAATAACAAGGAATTTAATTTTAGCTGTGAAGAAATACTGTGCAGAAATAGGCGCCCTAAACACTGAGACAAGAGAAAAGACTTTGGGAGGCTGTTGTTAATAGGAAATAAAACAACAATAAAAAAACACTAAAACTCTAAAAGAGTAAAAATAAGCAACTTAATAACCTTTGGAGGGAGTGAGGGACAGTATGGAGAAAGAGAGGAGAAAGAACAGAGTAAGGAGAGAAGGTGAGTTGTCGCAGCACCTCAGTTCCTGTCCATCTGTCACGGGTCAGGTATGCCAACATTATAGTTTCTCTGGAGGGCGGGGCAGGTGGAGGGTTGAAGTGGGGGGAATTCAAGTACATCAAAGAGACTGAGGTCATGCAGAGTTAAAGAAATGATGAGCAAAAAATACAAACAAAAAACAAGAGAAATATTAGTTTAAAAAAAGGGACCTGACATGCATGAGTGGTCTTATTACATAATGAGACAATTAAGCTCGCTCTCATTCACATCCGTCTTCCCTCCTCGCTGTTTATTTTTCCTCGGACATTCTCTCAGAAGGTTAACTGAGTTAGCGGACGGCCTCCCCCTCTTCCATGTCTCTCCCTTTACTCTCTTATTTTAACCCATGGCTGGCTGTCAGGAGTATAACTCAATTATCAAGTTATCGATGTAAATGGTCAAAACTATCCGTGCTCTTCCTCTCTCTCCAGCTACATGTGGTGCACTACAACTCTGAACTCTACCCCAACATGTCCGCAGCAATGACACAGAGGAACGGCCTGGCTGTTTTAGGGATTCTCATTGTGGTAATAAAGCAATACTGTTATACAGAAGCAGTACACAAAATTAAAATAATATTCCTTGTATTTTGATCAATGTAATGAGCATTCAAGGTGAAGTTTTGTCTTTCTAGACCGGTGAGGAGACCAACCCAGCGTTTAATAACATCATCAGCTACATGAGCCGCATCAGACATGCAGGTGAGTGTGTGAGAAAAACACATGTTGTTGTTTGGCCCATTTAATTTATAATTGAGTTTTTTCTATGAAAGTTTAAAGTATATAGTGAGAAGATTTTCTTTCACCACTTACTAATTTTCAGTTTCTATCACCAGTTTTTGATTAATTGAATTCAATATATATTTATCTTCTCTCCAGTCACAGTTCATTAAATATTTCTTTCTGGAGCAAAACATAAAAAGCAGTAAACTGGATTTTATAATACTGATGGAACAATGATTGAGAGATGTTCTACAGTGTGCTGCAACAACCACTTTAGGTTTAGATTTGGATGATATTTGGCAATAGTTATGATTTCAAGATCATATTTATGAATTTTTTTCACACCTTCCATCCACTGGCAGACCAGAAAGTGTCCATCCCAGCCTTTGATGTCCAGTCCCTACTACCTAAGGATCTGGGACGCTACTATCGCTATAATGGCTCCCTAACAACGCCACCCTGCTACCAGAGCGTGATCTGGACACTGTTACATGAAAGGGTTCAAATCTCCAAGGCACAGGTGAGGCTGAAACACTGCAACACAGATCCTACACCCCTCAACTCTACTTAAGAATGGGGAATTTACTTCATTCAGAAGTTAGAAATGTCAAGATAATACAAATGTTGTGTCGGTAAAAAATGAAACTTCAGTTTAAAGATACTTTACCTGGTATTAGCAAGGACTGGTGATGTGCATATTTTTGCTCTCTACACAAACAGCTGATCTAAAACAAAGCAGTAATGCTTCATTCTGCACTGTAGAAACCTACACAGCAGTTTCATGCAGCCATTCATAAAATATTTCAGCTAACAATTTCCAAATATCATCTTCCAAACCACCAAAACAACATTTTACCAAGCATGCTCTAAATGTAATAGTTTCACATATCTAGTGGAAGAAAGAGCTGTTGTTTTGTTGCTACAACTTTGAAGCTTTCACCTTATTAAACTTATTATAGTTCAGGGGCTTTAAAGTCAATTATTACCGAACTCCAGCAGAGCTTGAAATACATTAATGTGCAACGCTGTCCATCAATGTCTGACTGGAAGTGGTAGATTTCATCTTACAGAAATTCCTGTTACAGTAGAAAATCTCATAAGTCACATCAAACTCTTCCTGCTTGTTGTTTACATCATGTTAACAGAGTAAATTTACTAGATTAAGTTGGCAAAGGAAATGATTTGTTGAAATGACCTTCAGTCTATTAATGATCGGACTTAAATGATTAACAACCATTATTTAAATTAATACTTTAAACCTTACCTACAATACACTGTTGCAGCCCTTCATTAGATGTTGTAAGAAATGTCTAATTCTTTCACATTAGTGTCAAGTCAATTTTATTCAGATAGCCCAATATCACATTGCAAATTTGCCTCGAAGGATTTTACAATCTGTACAGCATATGACCCCTCTGTCCTCGAATGCAGAGTCAGCTTACATTAAGGTAATTTCATGATGACTGACATAATAAGTGAAAGCTGGTTAACGTGACTTGTAGGCATGTGGTCACCGAATCAATTTACTTTCTGTTTTACTCACTTTCTGTTTTTAAATCTAGCGCCTCAGCACTGTAACCGTATTGCATCCATCTGTGATTCATCTCTCCACTCCAGCTACTGAAGATGGAAACGGTACTTTACTCCACTAAAGCTGAAGAGGCGGACAGAATGCTTCTGCAGGACAACTACCGTGCAACTCAGTCTCTCAACCACAGGGTCATCTTCGCCTCCTTCAGTGCAGGTAGGACAGACATAGTATTTAGACATGCACTCCTTTTACGATTTTTCATGTATTAACTGATTTGTGTAAAATAGAATCGATATATCTTTATAATCTTGAGTTAACCTGTCAGATTGAAGAAATCTGGGAAGTGCATAATGTCACAGACAAATTTGTACCCTAACAGCACTTCTACATTGGTAGATTGTAAGGCCAGCAAACCGCTTGTAATGCAAACCACAATAACAAGCCAGTGGGTGGCCATGCAGACCAAAGCTGGCAATTAGTACAAACCATGCAGGGAGTGAAAAGTGGAATGTGGAGAGAAATGTGGGAATATTAAGGATTACCGGTGACTTCGTCTGTGGGAAAGAGCCTTACAGGGCGAGGGAGAAAGACAGAGGTAGAGGGGAAAGGGTAGACAAGCACGGGGACCAGTGTTTGTTTGCGAGCTGATTAGAGAAAAGGATTTGCAAAAGCTAAACACTGACTCCATTGTTATCACGCGAGTCTAACCGAGAAAAAGGGAGAGGAAAAAGAGACACACAGAAGTGAAAGAGGGAGACAGAGTGGTAGACAAAGACAAAGGAGAAAGAATTTGTGTAAAGTTCTCATTGTAGTGAGTGACTGAACTGGAAGGCCTGTTATATCAGCATTGTTGTCAAAGGCAGCAAGACTGACTAGACAACATTTTCAAACAGCTGAACAGCAGATTTTGATGAGATAAACACATGAATCATTGTATTATAATGTGTGTGTTTGTGTGTATGATTTTTCTAACGATTCATTCAATAATTTTTCTGTTGTAGAATCAGGGAAGGAACTCAGTTCTGGTAAGTTCTGGCAAGTTCAAGATTCAAGAGATGAATTTGTCACGTATATAACAGCAGTGAAATGAAAATGCAAAACTCTGACAACTGTGCAAATAGCAAAGCCATATAGCAGTATAAAAGTATATAAAGCTATCCGCAGGGGACAATAATGGAACGTCAAAAAGTCTATATGTGCATAATAAAAATAAGGTAAAAATAAAATAACTAAGAAATATAGCAAGTTATAAATATTTTTGCAGTGTGTAGGTGACAGTGGGAAAATAGCAAATGCAAGTTTTGAGGTATCAAAGGTGCTGAGCTGCAGAAAGATGCACAGTGCAATAATAGATGCAGGATATGTGTGCTGTTCTGGTGATGAATTTGGCCGTGCACTGGATCGTGCTGTGAAGGGCTTTCCTCTCCTGAGACCTCTACCAGGTAGTGAAGCCTTCAGAGAGCAGAGATGCTACTGTGGCAGTGTAAAAGGATCTCTGTAGCGCTGTGGAGATCTTCAATTGCCTCAGCTTTAAAAAAAAAAAAAAAAAAAAATCAAAGGTATGCTTAGCTAGTCACTTTCCCCACCAGGGTCTTGTTGATCCAGAGTGGTGAGTTGTCAATCCCCTGCTTCTCCCTCCTGAAGTCAACCCCCCCTAAGTCTTTGAGGGCAGTAGTCATTCAAGCAGGCTGGGTTGGTCTTCATGGGTACAGGGATAACTCTGGATGTTTTGAAGCATGTAGAGACGAAACAAAAGCACGTTAAAAATAGAGGTGACACCAGGACTAGCTGGTCAGCACAAGATTTTAGCACCCACCCAGGGATCCCATCAGGGCTGGCTGCCTTCCTGCTGTCCACTCGTCTCATAGCTCTCCTCACGTTGTTCTCTGAGAGTGTTTGTTTCTAAATAGATAAAGTCATTATTTGGTGGCGTAACAGATGATCAAATTATTACTTTTTATATAATTTAACAAGTCTTTTTTCCTCCCTTAGGTGAAGTCACTGCCATAGTGATAGGAGTGATGTGTGGCTGTGTAGGTCTGGCAGTAATCATTCGCTTCATCGTGAAGACAATACGGTAAGAAGCTTTACTGTGTTTCTCAGTCATTTCAGTGGCCTGTTTGTCACTCTGTCTCTACTCTGATAATGGCTGCAGCAGACTGGCCACCTGTCTGTTGGCTGTTCTGGTTTAACTGGGCGATCTGCAGAAACTGTCATTGTGGAAGAATCTCGTCTCATTCTCTATCTTCTATCTCTTGGCAGATTTTTTACACTCCTCCGCCATGAATCAGTCGTGGTAAACAGGTGGCATATCTGATCTCATCACTGACAAGGACACACAACTTGCACTGACAGTGTTGTTTGTGACTTCCTCTTGTGCTTGACAGATATTCTTCAGTGCTGATCATGGATCAATGCCGTGATAAACTAAATGGTGGAAGAAACATGGGAATACAACACAATTTTAAAAAAATAGAGCCCAACCGATACATCAGTACAGATAATATTTTCAGCCTCTTTTGGATTTCCACAGATATTCTGGGATCTGCTTATTTGTCAACTATTAAGCAATGATATGTCTGAGCTCATTTAGAAAGTTTGTTCACCAGAGAGCGCTGACCTTTTACTTTTGGTTTTAAAAAAATCTGCTTCAGTCCATATCTTGATGTAAACTTGGTTACAATTCATTAATAAGTTCAAAGTTCAAAGTAGACTTTATAGTGATTCACTACTATACACGTGAGATGTGTAAACTAAACAAATCACTGCTCACTAAAAAAACCTGTGTTGAAGCTGCTAGAGCAGTATAAAAAAATGAAAGACAAGTCCTGATGCAATACACCTGAGCCATTAGACCATGTGACCACAACATGAGCTGCTGTATTGTGTGCTTATACTAAAAAATGTCTGAACTATTGACCTCAAAACTACAGTGTCAGTTGGGCCCTAACAGAAATGTAAATATGTAATCCTCTTTAGGATTTCACCATAAAGATCAGCACTGGGGATAATCTGATCCTCTGACCGTTGCAGCAATAACATGGTTTCCCAATACTTTCCCAATATTATTGATTTTCTCTCATAATTACCACTCATTAATGAAAAGAAACAACAGGTTTTCTTTGTGTGTTCCTCCAGTTGCTTGAGAAAACTATAATCAAACCTACTCAAATGCTGATTTTACCTCTCCAAGCTTCGATCAGGGGTTCCCAAAGTGTCTGTGTTCACATCTGAGAGGCTTGTGTCTCAAAGACAAAAAGAATTGGAGGATTTTAAGTGTTGGATATTTTGTTTAGATCTACATTTTAAAAGGTTAAAATTTACCAGAGGGCACCATGAAAAATCATATCACAACAGTCATTCCTTTAATTTTCACTCTCAGTTAAATCTTCAAATGAGATAACATTTTTCTTGGGGTCTCTAGGATCTGTGTCAGACAGCCTTCAGCGGGACCCCAGACCTTACTTTGGGAACCACTGTCTTTCATAATGTCAATTCACTCAATAACTTTAAAATGTCATCTGCAATCCATCCATCCGAATGAAAGCAGAGAAGAGATGAAGTTTTGTCTCTTTGAAATGTTCAATTTGTGATTCTCATTCAGTCCTGTGATTCTGTCTTTTGATCTTGTGACAGCTCTACCTCTAGCTGGGACGTCCTACCCAGTAACCGGCCTGCTCCCATGCCAAGGTTCAAAACATGTTCAAATTGATAACCTTTGACCTCGAACCCTTAACTTCAACTTCTCAGACTTAAATTGCTAAACACATTACTTTTCTTTAACCAACTATTCACAGTGACTTATCCTCTTAGGCTAGACCATAACACCTCTGGTAGAGTATTAGTGCTTAACCCTTGTTCCTCAATTTAAAAACAGTTGCAGCGTGTTTAAGAACAAAAAAAGGCAGTGTCTGAAAAACTGCCATAAAATATTATAAATTAAGATTATTTTCCACTTTCACTGAGTTTAATATTTAACCAACATCAGTCCTGATCATCACCACAATTCCTTCATTTTCAGATTTTAACCCTTTAAATGCCCGTTGAGGGAGAGAAATGGGAGGGGGGAGGAAATTGTGACCTGCAGTAGTTGAACACACACACACACGCGCACGCACATATATACACACACACAACACTTTCTGACATCCATATCCATATAATTTTGGTTGCATACATTTGTTACATTGGCCTGCTGAAGTGCCCCTAGTGGAAACCAGGAAAATAGCATGTATTGCTTAAAGGGGCAAATATGAGAAAATGGTGTGGTGGAAATTTGGTGGAGAATAATACATTTTGAAGCCAGGGCTGTAAGTTGAAAGCCTAATATAATATAGTGCATGACTTTATGCTGTAATGGAAATTGTAGTTTTAATGGTTTCAATGGGGACATTTTTTGTCGTGATTACACAGTTTATTATAATAGACTTATTATAGGAAATGAGGTTGACCTTCCAAAATTGCATAAAAAAACTACCCTCTTGTCAAATTTCTGTCATATGCATTAGTACAACCAAAATTATTGCAACACCACAAGTTAAAAAGCCAAAAATGTCCCTAGTGAGGCATTTCACAGACAAGCAAAACAGTATTACCTGTATTTACACTGACAGGGATGCCTTATGAAATTCCCATGGTGTTACCTGTGCTTCAGAAATGATTTTAAACATTACATTTCTTAATTCATTCTTTAATCCTAAAGGAGTTGTATCTGCTGTATATTGATGATATACAGCAGATAAAGAATAAAGAATATCCTCCCACCACCCCTATACTCCTTCAATGTCCACTGAACGTAGCTGCTTCACCTTCCAGCTTTTGTCATGGCTGCTTTTTTTTTTTTTTTTACCAGAGCAGGTCACATCACTGAAGTCTGTAATTAACTTGTCAATTTACATACATGTCTATATCTATTGTCAACTGACTGAAAATAATATTTAAGAGAGAATTGTGCAGTCCTGTCATCACAATGAGGCTGTCAAGCATCCAGCGGAGATTCTCCCAACTTGGCACATAACAAGATTTTTGTATAGATTTAATAAATGACAAACAACATGTTAATTAGTGAGCTTTGGAGGTGCTGGTGGGCCGCTGGTTGTAGCTTTATATTTAATGGTAAATAATGAGAATTATACCGATCCTCCTATAAAACTATCGACAATAAAGCAAATAAGTGTATTTTCCAAAATGTTGAACAATTGCTTTAAAAAGTAGCCTACAGAATACAATAAAGCTGTTTTGTCTTGTTTGTAAGCAAGAGAGAGAGAGAAAGAGAGAAGAAAAGGAGAGAGTTTTTGGTTTTTGTGCTGCTAATATATAATACACAATTCAGGAGATACAGATAATACTTAAACTGGGTAAAGCACATAGCCACAAAGCATCAGTTACCATGACTGAATGAGCTGCAAACATTTATTCAATGTACTTTTAAAACGTGAAAAACATCAGAAAAACAACTTGAGGCTTCACTGGAAATGTGGCTGCTGAAGATCAGATGCTCGACTTTAGAAATGCTTCTGGGTTCAGAGATGTTTTGGCAGCAGCCATTTTGAAACAGTAGGAAAAGCAAAGGTGTTACTAACAACTTTTACAATGGATCTGTTATATTCAAGTGTCCCAGGAAGTCATAACATTGACACAGTGAACATGCATACACAATACCAAGACGCTAAGACTGAAATGAGCTAAATGGCATTACAACTGATCTTTCCTATCAAATATCTTTGTGAAAAAAGTCTTATTGAAAGCACACTGCAGATGTGGTGCAAGCATAAAGTGATCCAGTTGAGTGTTAACACGTCGTCTCTCTCCTATAGTAGTTTACTTTAACCTGACAGATTGTACTCATTTATCCACTTAACTTCTATTACCACTCATTTTTGTTCTCTATATCATCATGTTTTATTTTACTGTTACACATCTATAACTTCACTTTTAATGTTTAAATTATCTTATGCTGGACTTAACTTGAATTAACATAATTTATGGCTACACTGTATTTATTTTGAGTGTACTGGAGGTCAAACTCATACGCATCCTTCCATGTTTTCTTTAACAAATAGGGACCTCTGCTGGATAATATATAAAACTACACTAACACTGAGAAGCATCTTTGCAACAGGTGACTCAGTAGGAATGATTTTTCCTTTTAATGTTGCAGGACGAAGGACCTGGAGAAAGCAACAGAGAAAAAACAAGACATGGCTCTCAACTCGACCTCTGAAGCAGAAAAGAAAGAAGAACCATCCCCGTCTCCTCAAACTGAAAACTAGCCGACAGCACAGTCCACTTCAGGCCTGGTTCAGCAGCTCACAAACACTATCTTCTCCCCTCTCATTAATGATGTTATCACTGATACATGTCTCCTTATGGGACAGAAAGCAAACATCTTTTCACTCATCAGTTACAAAAGGAAGCAGGAAAATCGAGGGACTTTATGAAAATGTATGAAACCGAGGGACGGAAGTAACCTGGACACAGGGCAAAATCATCTGCTGCTCTAACCACATGTTTTCCATCCAAATTCAGTGACGTTGGCAGTGTCAGTACCTGCCATTCCTTCAGTTTGCACGTGAAGCACTTGGTGTAAATATGTCAGTTTGCTGGCTCTGAGTTGTACGTTTGCTCTTGCAATGCCTGGGATGCATGAATGATTCATGTAAATACTTTGTACAATATATTATACTGTTTTTTTCACGTAATTTCATCTTGTTCATCCTGCCTTGAAGCACAAGCCCACTGCACTGTATCAAATGTAATAGACTTATGACTTATGACTTTATTTGTGATTTCATATCCAATATATTATTATTTTCTGTTGCCCCAGGACCTGAGCATTGAAACAAAGTGGTCAATTTGGCATGTAAATACAGAGGAGGTGCTATCAGATGAATTAAATTTCACTGGTCTAAAGGGATTCGAAGCACACGAGTATATATAAGTATCTGTATGTGATGATCCTGTCCAAACACAAAGGATCTCTACAGAAACCAACACATGATGTCATAAATGGAGGAGCTATATTTATGTACATGTGATTGATTTGTTGAAGGAGTAGAAGACTCAATGTTTCTGCGCCATCTTTGTTTGAAATGTACATTTGAATATGGGCACCACATTAAAACACTTGAATGACAACCTCAGCTGCTTTAGATTTCTTTTTTATTTCTTTGTTACAATATCTGTATCACTGCTTCTGGACATTTTGGTGCCCTAAGTGAGACATTATTATTTTAAAGGTTGTGGTTGTTAATCCTGCAGTGAAACGGGGAGGTGAAGAGAAAAGATACTAGAGCAGAGTAAACAGTTGTATAGCCAAAGTTTATCATTTTAATTAGAAATTTCACTCCCTCTGATTTAACGGTGTGCATGAAGTAATAAAGTAAGCACATGTTTTATCTGCCTAAGTGTTTATGCATAATTATACTGCCACATGTTAGATAATCAGTCAATTCTAGAGGCAGCTTGTCATGGATGGATGCCTGTGCACATTTCTAGAAAAGTTTAAACATAAATCTTTAAAACATTATAAAATTTGTGCTCATTTCTCTACAAACTAAATGACTGCTGTTAAGGATGTTTATTATATTTATATTATGTTATGTTCTAGTTCACACTGTATGTGTGAACTAGAACAGAGTAACAATACTTTGATGTTACTTTAGAACGATTTTATTGTGTTTACGTAATCAATGCATGTTCTCTGGGTGACATTTCATGCTTCCAATTTAGTGTCATTATCTTAAAAAACAAGTTGGAATATACAGTATGTAACCGGAATGACACACCAAAAGCCTCTGACGCAAATTGAGCAGCAAGTCTACATAGAAAATCAATGTAAATGGTGCGATAACACGCAATTTCATATCAGGCGGTGCGAATGGAGCATCTGAAGCGGCGTGAATAAAGTTGGAAAAATTGAACTTTTCAGGCAACATCGCGCCGCGACATCCAATCAGCGGTGAGTTTCTTGCGACGTCACACCCGTGACGCAAGTGCGATTGAAGCCAATGAAGCCAATGAAGCGATGATCCAAAAATTGAAATTTATGATCAAGCGGCGCGATAAAAGCGATTCAAGCGATTTTTTAGCATTAGACGCTTTTGGTGTGAACGCAGATACAATATGCAATATATTTCAATGAATGAGGCATATGACTCTGAATGTTGAAAGGTAGTTATTCAACGATGTTATTAATATTGTTTACATCTGTCCTTGCTGTAACAGAGAATATGTAGCTTACCTTGAATTTGCTGTCTTTATTTCATGGCCATTGTAGACGACACACAGCCTCATAAAATTAAGTTGGTAAAAGGAAAGACTGCGTCACTGTGGTGACGGCTATTACACCCAAGCCATTAAGTCTCACCTACAGAATTGCCAGTAACATCATCTGTCAAGTAGTAGCTTTACATACTGTTTTATCTTGTTCATCATGTTCGGGATATGTTATGGATCTGGTTATTAATATCTCTGCATAATTCTCTTTATCCAGGTTACTGATGGTCTGTGCATGAGCCTCTCTCTTCTGTACTGAGGTGGAGGAATTATCGGTATGTCCTAACTGAATTTTATGGAGTATTTATTTTAATCTTAATTTTTCCATCTCTGTATAATTTACATTGCACATTTTGGGTGTGCACTGAAATGAATGAACCAGTTCAGGTGTTTTACAACTGAAAAGCTCTGCATTGTTTCCTATAATAATCTGCATCATGTCCTCAAGTATTTTCTGTAATATCCATAGAGAAAGGATGTCAGTGTGGCAGGAATGACTGAACAGGATTTAAACAAACACTCATTAAACTAAACATTAATTTAGTTTCAACCAACAGCAGCTCTTTAGAGGTGTGATTTTATGTGTAATGCCTTGAGGCATTACACATAAAATCACACTGGCTCTGCTGATATATCATATTAAACATGGACCATTGTTATATGTGAACACTTATATTCAGGAACAAGCCCACTGATAACATTGTACACATGATGCCGCCTCAGTGGCTCCACCCTGAGCTCTACAGGCAGCAGTACACTTTTGAATTCATCACCACCAACATGAGTTTGAGAAATTTTTAAGTACAAAAGTTCAAAAGTAACACCTGTCATGCTTAGTCGAGCCAGACAGACCAGCCATAAATAACTTGGGGAGTGCATAAGAGAAGGCTTCCGGTGTTAATCTTTTTGTATGTGCAGCATTCAGTGTGTGTGTACAACTGCTCGCCAGGCCCAGAATTAAAGTAGTAAATACTTTCATTATGACAATGGAGACTGACCACAGAGTTTTATTATTTCATTATGTTGGTGTCTTGTCACAGTCTGGCTCTGTTATCCTTAGTGGTTGTTCTCCTTGTTATAAGAAATGAATGATTACCTTTAATAAAGAAAACTGGATTCGAAATATCAAAGTTTAAGTTGAATTTATTTCGCTTGTACAAGCGGAGCGTTTACCAATGCAACAGACAGAGTTACAATAGAAAAGGCTCATCTGTCGAGTGCTGTCAGATAGGTTTTATGCTGTTCTTCTACCTGGCCTGCCTCAGTCGCCTCCCATAACTGACAGATATTTCCATAGACAGCATCACAAGGGTCTCTCAACAGTTGGCAAACATATTCCCTTAATCAGTAGGCAAACAGAAGTCCTTTGAATGACTCCTCCATCACACATAGAGTTGAACTCTCTTTCTGACAGTCTCAACAAACCGTTGAGACAGAAAGTATTAAAACAGTTATGTAAAACAGGAACACACACACACATTGTATGAATTAAAACATCTGAATTACAGTATAATCCTAATTATAATCCTAACACTCCTCCCTTCCACCAGAGACTCTCTGCTTTTTAAGACTGGGCTGAGTTGCAGTTGGCTGTTTTGAGATGTATCATTAAAGACTTTAAAGGCGTGATATCATTTTAGTTGGTTTTATTAATCAGACTGTGTTCATTGTGTTTTTGTGTTTTTCATTTTCCTCCTGTGTCTCAGCCTGTTCTCCCTCCACACCTGCCATGCACTCAGCTTTGTTAGCCCTGCCCTTTTCCCAGCCTCATCTGTTTCTTCTTCAGTGATGTTTAAAGACAGCTGGCCTCCATGTAGTTCCCTTCTTCTGAAGTCAGTCAGCTCCTTAACTGTCCCAATTATTAACCATCAGTCTTGTTGCCTGCAGGAGGTTGATGTTGTATCTTCTGTCCTATTTACTTACAATTCTCTCCAGTATGTTTACTTTTATGCTCTGCTACTTTTGTATTTATTTTAATTTATATGTGATTGATTGAACTTGCTTGTTTGCACCGGAGGGGACAGTAGTAGTACTATTGTACTTGGTATGATTGTGCAATGACAATAAAGACTTATCTTATCTTATCTTGCGTCCATAATCTTTGCATTTCCTCCATCATGTCCTCCCTCTCTGAAATGTATTTATTGCAGTTGCCTCTTTCCCGTTCTGCTTTTTTTCCCCCTCATTCCCCTTACTTGAGTTTCTGTGCCCATCTCCCAACCTGCACCTCATCTCCTCACTAGTTCAGTTAGTATTTTAGTCCTGTTTTCAGTTCAGCCTTTGTTGGATCCTTTGTTCTGCTTTGTGGTGTTCAGTTGTTCTTTGACCTGCACACTTCGTTTCAGTCTATTCTCCAGCCTTGCTCAGTCTGCAGCCTGCTGCATTGTGTCCATTCCACGTAACACATTATCACTCAACAGGTAATAAAGATATCAATGAATAAACCTCATGTCATGTGAGATAATACTGAAGAAAATAGGTTTGAATAAACAATCTCACAGATAATATAATGAAATTTTAAAAATAATAAGCTTAAAAAACACCACTTGCTATTTTTTTCTTAATATTAAAATCAATTCACTGAGAAAAATCAATTCACTGAGCAAAACACGCTATGTATTTAAACAAATATAAAATCTTATGTGAGAGTCTTTCCTTTCATGTGGTGTAATATGTATGCATATCCCAAGTAATTTTCCAAGCCCTAATGATCAAAACAAGGGCAAATGTTTTTAATGTTATATTAAAATATATATTTTAAAAGATGCAAAAAAGACATATATGCGCTACATAAAATAGCTGACTGGATCTTGAACAGCTATTTATAGCAGTAACTGGATCACTTCTCACCATGAATGCTAAAGCACAGTCCTGTAGATAGAGCAATGAGTCCCCAGCTGCTCTGACTTTATTAGGCCACTCCCCCTCAAGCAGGAAGTGAAATGGTGGTCTGAAACTAAGGAGAAAAGAAAGACTTCACAGCTGGAGCGTTAGGTCTATTTGAATGCACAGAAACCTCAAGTGGTGACAGAAAAAAAGGTAGGGAAGTTATTTTAACAAGCAAGCAGCTGTTTTGAACACCCTCTCTTGGTTTCAGGTTTGCAGAATGAGACAGACGGACAGCTGTGGTTTTGTCTCACTCTGCTCGGACATACACTGTTTACTAGGTGTTGGCAGGTAAAACAGGCAAATGGAAAAAGAAAAGATTTAACGTGATAGAAAGTAAAAGGCTGTAAAATGTAGTTTTTGTTCATGCTGTTTGACTTTGTGGTATTTGTTTCTCTCCAGGACTGCTGGGTAATGGCTGGTCTCAGGGTTCTTCTCATTCTTGTTGCCTTTCTCCTACTGGGTCATCAGACAAATGCTAAGAACGAAGCTCCCTGTCAGCGCTCAAAATGGAATAATGGCTTTAACACCTTTGTCAAGCGCCACATCCGCTCTGGTACTCCTAACTCTGACGATAATAATGAATGGGAGAACTACATCAAGAACAACGGGGGTTGTGACAGACCCACACAGTCCTTCCTCCATCCAGATGAACTGGAAAAGGTAAAGGCAGTCTGCACCAATAAAGGTGGGAAGGTGTACAAGGAGAACCTGTGCATCAGCAAGCAGCCCTTCAGTTTCATCACAGTGAGGAGTGAGCCGGGGACATGTGGGATCAAGAAAATCACTAAGGAAACTAAACATCTGATCTTGGCCTGTGAGGTGCTTGAAAACCAGTGTCTGCCCGTCCATTTTGAGGGAAACTCAAATAGTTTGAAGCCAAATAACAACGCCAGAGGCTGCCAAGACCCAGAAGAACGAGGCCATGCTCCCAGCTTAAAAATGACATGGCTCTGGTTGTTGTCTGTTCTTCTTCTTATTTTTTATGGCTATTAACCTTTTTAAAATTCGAGTAACTAGATGAGACATTGAAGTTTTATCAGTGGACATTTTGCTTTTTTTCTTCCCTCATAGAAATTTCAACGAAGCCATTTCAGGATTTCTTTTTTTGTTGTTGCTTTAAACAGTATTTAATCTTAAACATCTGCACCGTTTCAACCACTTTTTTTAGTCTTTAAACATTTTTTAAAATATTTTTGTATTTCCTACAGTAATATGCTCGTGCCTGTGTATCTGTGATTTTGCTTTTAATGGTTGTGCACTCATCTCTGAGAGAGAGTGCAGGGATTAGTGCATGGCATTTTATTTTGGACACTTTTGAACAATTTACATTAAAATTGAATGAATAAAAAAGTGACTTAATTGCATTTAGTCCATTTATGGTATGATTTACTAAACAAACGTCAGATATTTACACAGAGTTTGAATGAATCTGCAGTAATTTCCACATGATGTCATACAGATTATTGGGTAGCGCCTCAGATTACAGCCCACAACATACAGTGTATTTATTCCCAATTTACAGTGTGATTTTTGTACTAACAGTGTAACGGTACAGACAATGGCGTGCACAGACATTTTGGGGGGCAGGTATGCTGTGCGGCATGTGGAACTGCCGGCTGCCTTATTATAGCAGTGTGAGATTTATCTCCCTCATCTTCAATGCTAGTAGATGGGCTATTGCAGGACAGCACAGAGCTGCTTCCCTGCTGTAGCTGCCTAGAATAGAATAATAATAGTTTTAATAATAGCCTATTAAGGTAAATACAAAATTACTGCAAATCTTGTAACATAGAAATAACTTATGGTTGGTACAAAATAATATAATTAGCTAATATAGCTTCATGCCTTATTTAGTACCGCCAAACCACTTTGTGTAGTTAAAATAAAATGTGGACAGCTTTTAAGATATTTCAATAGAATTAGAAGAACAGTTCAACTTTAAAATCTGAGCTTTAAAAGGCCCTAAACAGTTAACATGACTCTGGTCTTGACTCTGACCTTTCATCTTCATCTTCCTCTTCCTCCTTGCTGCTGGTGGATGATTTTATCCAGGAGAACAGAGAGCTGCTTCCCTGGGCAGACTGCTGTAGCTCCCTTTCTTTTTCCTTTCTTACCCTCTCCTTTCTAGGCATTGTGCTGCAATTAGTAAATATAAAGAGACCAAAGGTATGAATAAGACTGCTTGGTGACATTACAACAAGGCAGAAGGCTATTTTTCTGCAGGCAACTGGGAATTGCCTGTTTGTCATTTAGCAAAAGTATACTGATAGATTCACTTGCTGTACCAACGGCAAACTCTACCGAAATTAGTTGTGTGGTGGTCATCACGTCATATCTAGTATTGATTTGGGCTAGCGTCGCTATAGCTTGGCAACTGAAGTTTAGGGGGCAAACAATACACTCGACTCGATTCATTTATGTGTTACCTGGCTGGTGGGGCAGGGGAGGAGGTGTGTGTGGGCTGCAGCTGTGCACTGCAACGCGCCTCCGTTTGTGTCCGCTCTGCGCGTTCACGTTGACAAAGGAAGAGAGGTGTGTGCAGAGGAGGAGGAGGGAGGGATCATGTTGACATGATCATTTATAGATGATCATGTCAACATGGGCCACATACAGTACACTGTTAAAAAAAAAAAAACGAACTTTCAAAAGGGCACTTGCTTGGTCCAGAGGGCAAAGGGCAGGTGCTATAGCACCACCTAGTGTCTATCTGTTCACACCACACCTACAATATATTCATGTAGGTACAACGGAACCAGATGTGCAGTTATGGAATAAAGGGGGTAAGCATCTGGGAATTTACAAATAATTTATGCTATGGGGTTTTTTTTTCTATTGTGTACCTATGCTTCTGGGTATTTATGAGTCATAAGGCTTTACCTATTACTGGGACAACAAGTTACAGATAAAAATCAGTTTTAGACAAATGAAACACGTTTCTGTGAAGTAATTAAGAGAAAATCCCCAGTCTTTGAACTGTCATGAAAGTAACACCACATTGGTGTACTCATCCAAAAACAACATTCAAAGATTTATGTTGGCTTGATATCTGTATTATAAATATTCTGAGGAATGGGATGTTTAAATACAAACTCAACCGACTCCTCCAAAACTACGTCTTTGTTAGTGCGTCCAAGTTTCCAGACCATGAATAGCGCTGGGAGGCAGTGATTCATGTTTGTTAATCCTGAGTTAGTTATCCAAACACAGAGCAACACAATGTTACGAATCTGTGTCGGTTTATCTTACTTCAACAAAATGTATCGTTTACACACTATCACTGCAACAGAAAGCACAAAAACTGCAACAGACGCAACAAGGATCCTCTGGTTAATGTTTTCTGGTATCAATCCAAATCCAAAATTATGAATAAAAAGTCACACTTTTTGTAGAAATGGTTGGGGTCCAGTTCAACAATGCAAGTGGGAAAAACAAATTCAGTGGTTCATGTTGCTCCTAACAACCTGAGTGTCTAGAATTATATATAGGCATTTTTTTCCTATCTAATAAAACTGTATTTAAATTAGCTGCACCTAACAATTATTTTAATTTTATGATGACTCTGCAATTCACTGAATAATGTATCCATTTAATCAAGCCATTGTTTGTTTACATTATGTCAGAAAAATGTGAAAAGTATCCATCACAATGTCTTAGCACCCAAGAGGACATATTGAAAATACTAATTTTACCTAAATAACAGTGAAAAGCTCGAACATATTCACTATTGAATGAATGTACTTTCATGCACACAAACATCCTGCTTCTAATCATATTGGGTTATCTGGTTGTTTATATCCCTGTTTACATGACTAATAGTATCCAGGTTTCTGATCGTCTGTGTGCAGTTGTGTCTTAATTCTTTAACATCTAAGCCACTAATTTCTCTACAAACAGATTCCTACAAGGCTTATCCAGGTTTCTGAGACCAGGATATTGTGTTTGCGTGGATCCTCCAAAAAACTGATCATAACCAGGATAGTTGTGTGCATGTGAGCGCACTCACTGATATAAAAAGCAGTAGAGAATGTATACTGAACAGATTTCAAATCTTCTCTTTTGCTTTACAGTATGCTTTGGGTCATTTTCTCTCTGTCTTAGAGGATCCACCAAAGTAGAAATCCTCCATATTTGAGCACAGGAATCAGTTACATTTAAACATGTTTTCCATCACTCTCCCTGTCTTCCTCTCCCTAACCTGCCATGTAGCAATAATGTAAATCTAACACTATCATAACACTTTCTATCCTCCAGAGAGATTCAATACTTCCCTAACTCTTAACCCTGACCTTTAATTCTTTAACAATTAACCTCTTACAAGGCTGGATTTACTCACTGAGGGCCCCAGGGCATAAATGTGATGTGGGCCTCTTCTGACCCTGCTGTTTCTCCTGTTCTCAGTCCTTTGTGTATGTATTAGTCATTGGTAATTACCTAAAATTAACTTGAACTTGAAACTTAGGTTCAGACTCATTTTAGTTTATGGTGTGTTTTAGTGTATGCAGTATTCACAAACAAATGTTCAATTATCAGATTACTACAAATTGAGCCACACAGGGAAAGTGAAGCCTTTGGGCCCAATAAAATGTATGAAGTCCCAGTGCAAACTTTGCCTGGTTGGTAATCCAGCTTCAACTCTTAACATATTCTCTTAACCTCATGTTTACCTTTTCCCAATCCCCTTGAACAACTAAAAGCCTGTATGGATTACATCACTCTGCAGGTCTCCCAGTAAAAATCAGCTCTCACGAAGACAGATTCACACACACAGTTTTGCAACAGTTTTCTGGACAAACCTGCATATCTTCTAGCTGCGCCTGTGCCGACGGGAATTGTGAGTGGGTCTGTTTTTGCAGTCATGCGAAGTTGCGCACACCAAACAGAAATAAACACTAACTACAATAGTTTGATTAGTTACAGTGGGCCAGTGTCACTGCACATGCCCAGACATCTCCTGAATGTCAAGCCAAAAACTTCCATGGCTGAGTCAGTACACAAAACACTGCCTGCTTGTCAGCACCAGATGGCAGGAGAGTCCTTTATTACTCAGCTTCAGTTTCACAACCCCAGTCAAAAGTAACTGCAGCATCTTTTTGTTTAAAGTGTGTATATTTTGTATTTGTTCTATGAACATTAAAAACAACAATTTATGATTACTTTTTAACACTCAATAAAGCATCCAGAAAGATACTGAAGTACTTTTCCGAGACAATGAAGCTGCCTGACTGCTTCTAAAACTGTGCATATACCAGTGAAATTATGTCTAAACACAACTTAAACAAAAAGTTAGTCTTACTCAAGAAGATGAAAGCTGAAACTCAAGTATTTAAGGGCACCAACAAGCTGTCAGTTTTGCTGCAGGATAAGGAGTGCAGGTGCAGCACAATCCTGTCATGCTGTTTAACTGTTTTTGGTGAACAGTGAAGCTCAAAGCATCACATACTGTAACAGCACATGTGCCTGAGCTGGTGGTAGTGCTTACAGATGATTCTTTTGGAAAGAATTGCAGCCCTAATCTTGTAAAACTTCCACCACTTTCCTTCCTGCCACAGTGTATAACTTTAACCTCTACTTTCTGTTCTTCAAGTATTCAACTTCTACCATCTTATGCCTCGTGATTCTGCTGCAGAGGCAGAGTAACACAAGTTATTTCTACTTTCTGATTAGCTTGATTGTACTCTCAGTTGTCTTGGTCCATCCTTCCCTAACATGCCTGAGGCAATGTCATAAGATTGAGAAGAGATCACAGGATGCACTTGAACTTAATGCTGTTTTTCTGTTTTCTGCCCAGAGGCACCATGGAAAAACATGTCAGCCGAGTGCTATTCATGACAATTGGAGAAAAAAACAATAAAACACATAAATACACATCCCTTACGCCTGGTAAATTTGGAGACTTTAGGGACACATGCAGGTCACATACAGTACAGTAACAGTGACCAGAGGATGACCTCCAGTGGAGTCTTCAAGAAAAGTGAAGTTAACTATGGCCATACCTAATCCATGACATCATAGGGACACACACGCACATACAGTATACAAAGTCACATGTGCACACACACACACACACACACACACACACACACACACACACACACACACACACACACACACACACACACACACACACACACACACACACACACACACACACACACTGCATGCATACACACACGGCTGAGGAAAAAGCAAAAGTGGACAACAATCGTTGACTCGGGGTAAAGAGGAAAGGCAAATGGGAGAATAAAAGAATGAGTGCGGAGTGAGAGGCAGTGGAAGGGTGGAGGGGCAGAGCAGGAGGATGCAAGAAGAAGGAGGGGCTGATAAAAAAAAAACAGGGTTGCACTTTTATTGAACTTTTTTTCTTCAGACAAAACAAAACACATGGACTTAAAATAAGGTGAAAAAGCTGTTAAAGTATGGGAACCAAGACTTGTTTTTCTTCTCAGCTTTCCAACAATCTCTCCGTGCTTCACACCACCTCCCATCTCCTTCACAGCACTTTCTTTACATATTTGACATCTGCTCTTCTTCCTGATCCTTCCCACTTTCTGTTGTTTTCCTGTGGAGTGTAAAGCAATTCAGCATCATTCAGCCATATACGATTACAGTGCTGTTGTGACGTAGCACCTCACAGGGGACCGTTGGATCATTAAACTGTTTGTCCCACTGAAACGGTGGACAAACTGCAAAAACGGGGGACACTCAGAGTAGCAGGACACATGAACAGGACCAAAAAAATTACTTTGACAAATGTTGATTTCTTTTGATTCAGAACATCTTTAGCTCTTGTCCATCCTAATCTAACCTCTCTCAGCTCTCACTCACCCTCTGTCCAGACCGACTCATAATAAATGAGCGCGATAATTAAAACCACAAAGACTTGAGGGGGAGGGAAAAAGGATTTTAGGAGTCTAGGAGGAGGAGGGTGGGGGGTTAAGGACAAAAGGAATAGAGTGTGAGTAATACAGGCGTCTGGGCGCAACTGCCCAGGCATCTGGAGGTTTAGTCTCATGTACACAAGGAGACTCAGCTTGAGTCATGTACATGCACTCACACACACACACACACACACACACACACACACACACACACACACACACACACACACACACACACACACACACACACACACACACACACACACACACACACACACACACACACAGATATATTTTTCATCCAAAAACATGAAATTCTAAGTAATGTGATGTGATGTGTGTGGTCTAACAATTCAGTCACTATTTGTCTCTGATGCTCTCTTTTTGTTTCCTGTAAGAAGGGATTTTATCAGAGAAGCACAATAACTGTGGTAAAGGAAGATTTCAACACCCATGTGCAAACGGGGGCTTGCATGAGCACGCACACACACATTTATCCAGACAAAACAGAGGCGTCCCATATTTACAGTTTTCACGCAAGGCTGGCCTCGTCTTGCCTTGAACTTCTGCTCCCAGTTTTTGACTTACAAAATGAAAAAAAGAGATGATACTGGCAAGGTTTCCTTACACACATCATTCTCTCCAATTTCAGTCTCCGTTCTCTCTCTCGGTTCAGCTTTTCTTATCACTCGTGTAGTTAAATGCTACCACCTCCTTTACTCTAATCAAACCCACATGGTTTGGAGGGTCACTGTGTCAGCAGCCTACAGTGTCACACACACACGTTTAGCTGTGAGTGTGTGTCTGTCACTGTGGTTGTTTGTTGTGCAACTGTTGGGAACGTCACACACTTGTGACTCATTAAAATTAAACTTCCTCTTGCAACCACCTCATCCCACATGGTTTTAGTCTTTTAAAGCTGTGAGCAATTCACCACTGAATTGACTGTAACTTTTAGAGGTGAAACTGTCCAATTTACACAAGAACAGAGCCTAGATTAAAGAAAAGGACACCACTTTGTGTCACTGAAATGGTTTTTCCTCTTTCCTGTCCAGTTAGTCATCTTGCAGCCCCTCAGAATCATCTTACGACCCCTCGTGGAGTTCTTGACCCCCTGCTGACAGGGGTAAATCATAAGAGAAAGATTAAGTAATTCCTGGTACTTTTGTCTGACTGCATATTGCCCAGTGGCTTCCTGTGAGGCTAAAGGCCAGTGATAATGACTTCCAGGAGTTAGTGGCATGGAAGGCCAGGGTCAAGTTCACATCTGGGATTACCAGGGTTACTGGGGTGAGCGATTTTTACTGGAGGTCATCTGGATGATAAAGTGGAGAATGTCACTGAAGTGTGACTTTACTGCGGGCTGATTACACTGTGTTTACATGAACAGGCTCCAACCTGTGAAGACAAGATGCTTCTTTTGAAAAAATCAGATTGCAAACTGAATGTGATAATAACAGACCACATTGGTAGTAGGACACTAATACACTGTAAATGTTGAATGAAGTGTACATGGTTCGAGCTGTTTCTCATTCCACACCCAGATAAGGAAGGGCTCTCTGGCATGGTAAACAGCCTCTGGATGTTCCACAGATATGGTTCAAATCTGTGTCATTTGAATGAGGAGAGGAAATAGGAAACAATAAGCAATACAGGAGGAAGTGAGAGTGGAGATATGGAGCAGTTCACCCCGGTGAGTGTTGATATACGCGCTAGCCTGATTTCAATAGGCCACACAAACCCAAAGAGCAACAGAGAGAGAAATTACAGTATAGCTGATAATGGTCCTTATCTTGCTACTGATACACTCACCTGTATCATAATAGTTGGAGATTTCTGTTGAGCAAAAATTACATTAAAAAGATGGATATAAAAAGGACTGCAATTATTTTGTAAATAAATCTGTTGATTTTTCCAAAACTGATTATTTAGTCAATGAAACATCCATCTCAATTTTCCTGTCCAAGTTGATATCTTAAAATTAAAGTGGTAGGTTTTGTCCAACCAACAATTAAAACACCTGAAGATGCTCTCAGAATTTATAAATATGCAAAAGTTTTTTTTAATTTCAGAAGTTTAACTACTGGAAACAAGATGCCTCCTTCACTGTAAAGTCCATTCACAGTTTTTGCACTGGAGGTTTCAGGTTTCCACATCACACCAGGATTACCTTCCACATTCGTTGTGACACCACAAATTCTGCTCATAGGACCACCCTTCAAAATCAAATGTACTGTGAGCACACAGAGAAACTTTTCCACTTTCAGCAGATTAATGTCAAAACAGCCTTCTTGTGTCAAACTCTGCATATACATCATTCTGCACAGTGTAGGTCAAACATCCAAATGTAGGAAAACGAAAGAAAACATATTTTTGAGTGGAGGGGGACTTTAATTTACGAGTAAAGCTGCAACTCCCTCACTGGAAAAACTACAAAGTGCAAATGTTTGGCATTTTTATGACTTTTATGACCATTAATAGATTATCCAAATATAGCTTCAGCAACATAAAATATACAATAAATTATTCAAATATCAGGATTTCTAAAAGGGAAAACTGAAAATTGTCAGTATCCTCCTCTCCTCCTCAATTATAGCTGTTTATTTCACTTGTGCTTCTTGCTTTGAGCTGAACTTATAAGACTTCAAATATTAGCATAAACAAGTCACAATACACTTGTTTCTGCTTGCACATGCTAAAGGTTGTGAATCTTTGAGTTGGCAATTGGTGATATCAGTTACAGACAATGTTCTTGATGTGTGTGAGAGAGAGAGAGAGAGAGAGCGCAGAAAGATGAAGACGAGAGAACAAAAGGACAAAATAGCATATGGGAGAATAATAGTTGGAAGGGAAACATAAGGAAGCAAAGATGAGTGAAATAAAGTTGGCACCGGTGGAGCAAACTAATACTTCTTACGCCTCCAAGGACAGAGGAGTCTCTCTTTACATATCTGTCGCCTTCTTTCTTTCTCTGTTTCTCAACCTCTCCATCTCTGTCACTCTCTGTTTGCCTTTGATCTCCTGCCCTCTCTGTCTCTGTCTCTCTTTGCTGACTCACTCTCCCTATCCTTTTCTCCACAACAATGAGATAAAAAATGACCTGCACTCTAGCCCCAAACTTTCTCACTCTTTCCCCTCTTTATTTCTTCTCCTTTCGATCCTCTTCCCCTTCTCCCTCTCTTCAACGTGCTTGAGGAATGTGTCAGGGCAGCACAAGAGAACAAAAGCTTGACAGGAGGAGGAGGAGGAAGAAAAGGAGATGGGGGGGGGGGGGGGGGGGGGGGGGCAGAGGGAAAGTTTTGAGGTAAAGGAGAGGCAGAGAGGAGAGGGGGAATAGAGGGAAGAGAGAAAGGTTGAGAGGACCAGAGCACGGTTGAGTGCATTTGAATGCTGAGCGGTGCTTTGTCATTACGTGCTGACATGCAGCATCACACACATTACAGAGCTCTTTATCAAGCCCCCGCTGAACAGCACGCACACAAGATGGGTGAGGCTGTCACTGCGCTGTACTGCACGGCTGCCTGTTTGATTCAGTGGCCTTTGATGCATTTGTTGTTAAGTCATGGTAATATGCTAATGGCCTGTGGTGAGGCCGAAGATGAATTTTCCAAACACTAGACAGTTCTCTATTGTAACCTTTGTGTTTGCATCAGTCACTTTTGAAGAGGGGGCATGATCAATTCTCTCTTTCTGAACAGACCATGTTCGACAGACCACCATGACAGCAGCAGAAAGACACAATAATGCTGCATTTTAGTGTTTTAATATATAGTCTACGTGGATGTGGACCCATTGCACTCTTATATTCTACTTTTCTACTTTACTCTGACAGGTTGTTTCTTTATTTCAACATTGTCAGAGCAATCCCTTCAAAAGTTAACAGCTGAAAAGAGTGAATTGTGCAGGAAAGAGAGAAGAGGAAAGTGGATGGGAGTGGAAATCATGGCTCTGATTTGACTGTCTGATGGCTCACCTCTGTTGTTTGGACCAGGAGGAATTTGTGCGGACATGCTCTGATTGTCGCATGGTGTGTGGCCAACGTGGTGGGTGTGTGTGTGTGTGTGTGTGTGTGTGTGTGTGTGTGTGTGTGTGTGCTGAAGGAGGAAACAATGTGAGAAAGCTTTGTTCACATCAAACAGAGCTGCAGGGCCTGGTCCAAAGCGCTGGATTTTGACGCAGGTCTGTGCGTAAAAGCGCATAACGCGTTACCAAATATCAATCTGAGGCTGTTATTCACCTTTGTTTAGTCAGTGTTTCTTTGTTATAAGTCTGACACGGAGCCAGTGTATTAGTGGGGTGTGTATGTAGCCTATGGTTTGTTGTAAGACCTTGATGCACCCCCTTTTCCTCCAAATCGCCCGGGTTACCTTGCTCTAATTCGCCGTGCAGTGTAGCGGATGGGATCATCCATCAAGAGTCAATAGTTAACGTCGGCTTTGTCCCGTTGCCATCCATCATCAGTGCGTGCGTGTGTGTGTGTGTGTGTGTGTGTGTGTGTGTGTGTGTGTGTGTGTGTGTGTGTGTGTGTGTGTGTGTGTTTCTTCATAGGACTACATCCGACCCCGGGGGCCCCTGACTCTGCCCCACTGGCCCGTCTGACGCACTGTTCCAAATGCTTCCTCTCCTCCTCCTCTCTCGCCTTTCTTCCGTCCTAGCAGCGGGGGGCGAATGCCGACCTGTGCCTACCTCACCTCTTATTTTAATCTCCTTCTCTCTCTCAGTCTCCCCCTCACTGGTTCAGGGAGTTTTTTCCTCTGACGCAGGCCCCGTTAAATGGATAGCCCACCGGTCGAGGCCAGAAGCTGTATCCCATTACCACCGCTTTTATTTTTATGACACAGCGCCACGGCGCTCAGGAGGCTGGGGGTGAACTTGCCCCCTCCTTCTCTGTCACACACACGCGCGCGCGCCACCCATTCAGTCTGCCAGTCTGGCAGTTGCCTGGTTCTTCCTTCGCACAGCCCTGCCAAGACGACACATTCTGTCAACACACTGGCCCGGCTGACATCCTCCCTGTTTTGCACTAATAATGTACCGCATTTGTGCCATTCATTCCACTATGACATTACTCGGTGTATCACGAGGCAAAGAATGCCTAAATATTTTGCATAACATTATATTAGTCGTGCAGATACTTCTCCAGAGCTCGCAGGACCATCAGGGCGCGGTCACTTTGGCTGGAGCAAGGTAGCGCGTGGATAAGAGGCAGGGCAGCTCTGAAGTGCACGTTGCCTACAGGGGAGTGGTTAGGTTGAGGCACTGTGGAACTTTGCATGTAATCTGGTGGCCTGCGAGGCGTGTCGGCATAGAAAGGGGCGTGTGCATCCCTAGACAAGTATCTTTGCTTTCCGTGCCATTCATTTGAAGCGCAGCCGCTTATAACGTGCACCGGCACATAGATGAGATACGAGCTCTGACAGTCGGTCACTCATCCCTAGGCAGAATTAACTGGGCGGTCAAAATCAAACCATCAGCAGGCGCACACACCCAGTTAAGAGTACGGCTCTCAGCACAATTGGAGCATTTTTGACGCACATACGCGCACGGACAGCAGCACACGGTCCAGACTTGGACCTGACAGTTCACCTACATTAAACCACAAACTACCTGCAACCTAACATGGAGCGCAAAATTCCTGAATTCGGCGGCACCTGGGAGATGAAGAGTTCTGAAAACTTTGAGGAGCTCTTGAAGGCGTTGGGTAAGTGATGGGAAAAATATTAATAAACTCACCGTGGACTAATGTGGCAGCTGGACTAATTCTTTGCGCAAGAGTGGTTTCTTATGAGCCTTTTATTTCTCAGGGTGATGACACAGATCAGACGTGTCAGCTCTAACTGTAGCTTTCTCAGCACATTATAGGTCAAATCTTGCACCAGCGAGGATCACCCTCTCTGAGCAGCATGGGTGGGGGGTCTTTGTCATTCTGCAAAACCCAAAACTCAGTGCTTGGCCCCCAGCCAGCCTTATCCCTCTTTCTGTCCCCCCCTCCCCTTTGGCCTGCCCTGCTAACACAATAGAGACAAACGGCGGCACATCTGTCTGTGTCACAGCCTCTGATCGTGTGTTTATGCTTGTCTGTGTCTCTGTGTGTGCGTGTGTTGAATAGGACCGTTATGACACTAAACAGTGCAGGACAGTTGCATCATTATCTGAAGTGACAGTCAGCAGTCGGGACAAACACCTGCTGCTGAGATTCACGCTGTTTTGTCTGCCTTTGCGTCATGGCACTGGTGCAGTCTGGACAGGCGTTAGGGTGGGTTAGTGGGTGCGTGTGCTTGTGCACGTACACGTACGCATTCAGAGCCGTCTGTCGTTAGTAGGCAATTCCCATTAGATGCCCCGCCAGTACACACCTGGAATTCATGTCATCACATAAGCGCATATGGAGAGATATGACTGTAGCAAACAACGACGCCCTTTATCTTCTCATGCAAACACATACACACAAGTACACACAAATACACTCACACACACACCCTTACTGTCAAGTGGAGCTGGAATTAATGTTTCCCTTACTGACTAAGGTACCAATTAGTGTTTAATGTCTCACAAAACCTGTCTATCTGTTCCCATCTCTTTTCTGTTACTTACTGTTTGTGTGATGTCTGGATATATCAAGTAAACTGTGTGAGTGAATGTGTGTGTGCATTGTAGTGTAAGGCAGGGGTGGGGGGGGCTTTAACAAAGGAAACAAAATTAGATGGCACGGCGGGCCATAATGCGAGGACAGGGTTGTTTTTGTGCATATTTTTGCATGCATGTGCACCTGTAAATGCTTGTGTGTTTTTTTCATGAGGCGCTTGTGAAATGTGTGCAGGAGTGCCAAAGAGAAAGGTGTATGACAAGAATTCATGGAGGCGAACTGTTAGAAGAATGCAGGTTAAATACCACTAAGTGACACTGCTGTACCTGAGCCAACTCTCTCTCCCTCTACCTTACACACACGAACAACGGGACAGATGCAGACATGTATCACCGCATGTGCTCCTATGTCGCTCTGTAGTGACATGACTGACAGAGAGGAATGACCCCTGAACTCTGGTTCCATCAGGGGGCAAAGCGCAGCTGGATGCAGCCTGTCAGCACCCACCACCCTCCTGCTTCCCTCCATCCTCTCTTCCCTTCCTCACTCCTCTTCTCTTCCCTCGTTTCCCCTCGTCCCAAATGCTTCCTCTGCCCTCTGCTCCTTGACCTCTGACCCTGACCGTCTGTGTATCTGTGTTTCTCCCCTCATGTGCTCAGATGTGTGTGAATTTAAGCATTTTGGTCACAGGTTTGTAAATGTCTGCTCAGGTAATTTCTAACCTCCAACAACTGGCAGTTACTTGAGAAGCTTCAGCCCCCTCCGTGGCTCCCAAATGGCCCAGAGGCCAGCATTTGACTCCTGAGTCTGAGCCAACACTGAAGAGACACAGAGGTCAGTCAGTGTCTGCGGGTCAGTGTGTTGCCTTTTAGGAAGGAGACATTTTTTTCCCAGCAAAGTTATATTTATATCTATGTACAGTTTAAAACCTATACGATCAGTTTACCCACCTTTGAAGTTGAAATATTCTTTATATAGTATACATTTATACATACATAATGGTAAATGGTAACCTAATCTAAATTATATGAACATTTAGTATTTTAGGCTGAATTAATTCAGCCTAAATCAATTAATTATTTTTTTCTAGAAATGTCTAAAATTTTAGAAAATGGCAATTTCCCAAAACAGAGAAGCAAATCTCCATGTGTGTATATATATATGTGCATATATACATATATAATTGCAATGTCCCAATATAAGTCAAAATGGTAGCAGCATATGAATGTTGTAATTGATCACTTTAACTAATAACAGAAACTGTCACATAAATGTAGTGCAGTAGAAAACACAACATTTCCATCTAGAATGTGGATTAGAAGTATAAAGTAGTATAAGATTAAAATACTCAAGTAAAGTAACTCAAAATTGCACCTAAGTACAGTACTTGAGGAAATGTCATTTCCACCACTTTCTTCATATCTGTGAAACCTGCACCACATATTTGATAATAAAAAAGACGTTGACACAGGAACTATGTGCAGTCAGTTACTAGAGTTTCAATTATGATAAAGCTGTTAGTAAAACAATCTTTCAAATTAAAGAAACAGGAATGAAAGCTCTTGCTGCTAATGGATAAAGACGTTTTCTGCAAAGTGATATTCTCACATTCGCTGACTCACAATGAGACTCTGACAATGCACATACATTGTGTGTGTGTGTGTGTGTGTGTGTGTGTGTGTGTGTGTGTGTGTGTGTGTGTGTGTGTGTGTGTGTGTGTGTGTGTGTGTTACATACAGTACGTACAGTGTGCAGCCTGGACATCCTGGTGTATCCTGAATGACTGTGCATTTCTGAGTGTGTATATATTTACCCTTGGTGACAGGTGGGAATGTGTGAGAGGTGAGAAGTGTGAAACCCAACTCTACGGCAGACACACACAAACACACACACACACACACACACACACACACACACACACACACACACACGACGACGTACACAAACTTCCCCTCACACTTGGACAGAGATCTTCACACACCACACACAGACCACTGCTCCTCGTCTGTCTGACTCCCCCCCTCCTCCCTCTTTCCACACCAGTCTGCCCCGCGTTTCCTCTCTTTTCACACGCTGCATCATCATTTTCCCCTCATTCCCTTTTTCTTACAAGCCTTTTCCTATTTTCTATCATAACCGATTTTCATCCTTTATGTTTTTCTTTTAAATAAAGGTTGGCTGAATTTATCATAAACTGACTATAAAAAAGATTAAAAAAAGGAGATGTCACCATTTTAAAAATTTTTGCATTTTCCTATAAGGAAAACACCCCATATTTATATAAACTATGTCACATTACTCTGTTTATACTACGACAATATTTGAATTGTAATCAAATCATGTGAGTTTATAAGCATGGGTGGATTTGGCAAATAAAAAGATGCATCCTCTGAGTCCCTGCTCTCCACACATTCATAACTGCACCAACTTCCCTCTTTTCATTCTGCTGCTTGTGCTGCCCTTGTTTTCCCTCCTGGACACACATAAACATACACATGTGATCATTATATTGGGATGTGTGAGGTTGTGTTCATTTGTGTTACGTGTCCCAGCTGTCAAACTACTGCAACACCCTGAAGTGTGCTATGTCTTGAAAATGTCAGCCAACTATAATTTACAGTATGTGTCCCAGGTAGAAGTTCATGAGAAGAATAATGCCGATTACATGGCATAAACGATAAACCATTGTATAAGTCTAAGTGTTTGAGTCTGTTAATGTGTGTGGGTGCAAAAAGGAGTAAGGGGGAATGCAGATGTGCTGGGCATGCTTTGTCATATGACCTCATTGTTTCCTCTGTCATCATTATTGGACAGAGTAGTGTAACACTAGGCTGCTCCTTTTACCCTGAGTGTGCACAAGAACACAGTGTACAAGCAGCAACACCACACCACTCAAACGCACACACACGCACACACACACACACACACACACACACACACACACACACACACACACACACACACACACACACACACACACACACACACACACACACACACACACACACACACAAATGTGAGAGTTTGCATAATTTGGTCAAAACAAGTTTAGTTGGCCTGTTCCTGTATTCTATAAACTTATACTACGTAACACAAAAATGAGTTTACCCCTTGTGGGTATGTACTGCTCACATGGGAATATTCAAAGAAGCTAGTAGTGTTTGTGTAGGAGCAACATTGTGTGAATTGTTCCTTATTTGAACTGTCACATTTCTTCTCACTTGTTCTTTCAAGTCTTTGTCACTGTTTCATATGTGTGGATGTGTGTTTTTTAGGTGTAAATGTGATGCTGCGTAAGATCGCTGTGAAAGCAGCCTCCAAGCCGCTGGTCGAGATCACACAGGACGGAGAGACACTGTCCATTAAAACCTCAACAACAGTGCGGACCACCAACATCACCTTCACTGTGGGGCAGGAGTTCAATGAGACCACGGTTGATGGACGTCCCTGCACGGTACACAACACACGGACATGAATATATTCTTAAATGCTCTCTTGTTTCTACTCTCTGCATATATTCACACACAAGTGGGTGTATGGAGGGAGCCTGCCAGATTACATCAATCTGTTTGATTTGGCTTTTCATCATATTTGGACTGGTAGCATATCTATACCCCTCCCTTGGTCTCTAAAGGCCTATCATGCTTCACACTCTTTACGACCCCTCTCAACTTCCCGTCTTCCACTAGTTCCCCCTCTTGCCCTTTCTTGCCCTGCATCCCTCCCTAATTCCCTCTGCTGCACTCCCCATTTTCCCATAGATGGCCTCTATTTGGCCGTCTCCAAAGCAAACACATGCAACCGGCCAGCGCTTTTGCTCTACTAACGATGAGCGCATCACAAGTTATCATCTCTCAGCGATTGCACTGCTCCACTGCTCTTGTTTCTGCTTCGTCTATCCATCAGCCACTCCATTATTATCTCTCTGTCCTTTTGGATAGCATTGATTCATCCATACATCAATCAATCCATCTATCGACTCAGCATTTTCTGTTTCTAAAGGTTTTTCTCCCTTTGGCTCTCTCTCTGCTCAGAGTTTTCCACGTTGGGAGACAGACAGCAAGATCAGCTGTGAGCAGACTCTGCAGAAAGGAGAGGGGCCTAAAACCTCCTGGACCCGAGAGATAACCAATGACGGCAAGCTGATCCTGGTAAACGTCACAAACCATTAATGAAATCAGAGTTTAGGTTCAGAATCAATAAGATTACACAGCTCAAAGTTAACTGTAATTTTGTTGTACTTATGGGGAGCCAATAGTCAAGTCACATGACTTGAACTTGATATTGACTTAAACACCAGTGATTTAAATTGACTTTAATCCTGTATTTGACTTGAAATAGCTTGAAATGTTTTTGAAATGTCTATTTTCAACCTTTGAAACAGTTTTCCAGTTTTTTAACAAACCTCACTTAAGTCATGTGACAGTAATATAGTATATATAATAATTGACCAAACTCTAATAAAAACTGTGAGATGTGGTTGAAAGGTCTGGAAAAAAGCTTTTTTCATTTTTTTTTGTGAAACTAAACTTGCTTGTAGTAATGGAGGATCTGTAAACTACAGACTCTAAAATGACCTCTGGATAAAACTACATATTTTTCCAAAACAGTGCGTTTGAAGTGAATTCATCTTCATCCTCAAAACATCCTCATTTTCTGAGGATGTTATTCCTGCTGTGAAATATTGTTGCTGGGTGAGTGGTCTTTCGGGGCTACATGTGTTGAAATAACATTTTAACCAGAGCACCAAAATATTTTGAATTTGAGTAATAAAATGTTTTAGATTTTTGCTTTAAGCTTCGTAAGAGCTATATAACTTCAACACCATGAAATGACCAACTTTATTTCCCACAGCATGCTTGTGAAATTCCAGATCCTAAATACAATCACTACAGAGATCCAAAAAGCCAGATGAAATTTGGTTTAGTTTAAAAGTTAGCATGTTACTATTGGAAAATGTTACGAACCTCACATCTGACTGTTGGTAACATAATATCTGCAGTAAAGCAGTTGGGAGACATTTATTTCCTATTTGTATTAAAGAGGAACTCCTCCAATTTTTATAAAGTCTGTTTCCACAACGCTCCTGTATTACTACTGCATATGCAAAGCTGTATAAAGCCTCATGTAGTTCCAGAGGGAACAGCGTGAAATTTGATCAGTTGCATCAGGTGATCACTTAATGCTACAAGTTTGAAAATGAAACAAATCTGGGGTTGTGGAGTTGTGACGTTACTGGGTCTCTGTTGCCTGCCCCTCATCTCTGCTTGAGACTATAGTTTGAGGCTACATTGGCTGCTACTAGTATAACACACTTGAATCTGAACTATTCGTGGCTGAGATGCATTGTGGGTAAAATAGGTGCTAGGTTTTGGAAGTGAATTAATAAAAACTGTAACTGCACTTTTGGATGCAAAACCATTATTATGACTATTTTTGGCCATTTTTCTCCCTTGTACCAACAAGAGGCCTCCACCACTGTTGTGCGAGTAGCAGCCGTTATATCTTAACTGTACCCCATTCATACAACAAAATTACAAGTAGTTTTTAGGCTATAATATGTGCCGCCTTTAGATTTTATAATTATATAACTGTGCTCAAAGTACCATAAGGTCAATCTAATTATTCTCCTGGCAGAGAATGAAAGAGTTTCTGTCGAGATAACAAATGCAAGAACAGGCATCAGCTTGAAATCATGAAATCAAGTGTGCAAGTAGCATATGATCAAAAGTCAAAATGCAACTGGGGTTAACAAATAATCATGATGTGAGTGACATGTGTAGTGAAGGCTAATAAAGGTTTGATCGGCTCCTGCGTGAGTAATAATGAGTCTTTCCACACACTGAACTGTATTTATTGGGAACACCCACCCAACCGGCACTTCAGGTTGACTTAAAATAACTTTGAGAAGTATTCAAATAATTATTTGACCCTGGTCTACCAGTAAACCAGTCTAACCATAGATGACACAAATCCGCCATAGTCTTCTCTGGAGTAAATTTATTTTCAATTTTTAAACAAACTGTAACTAGAGTGAGAATGTGTGCAGTGATGGTTGTTTCAGGATTGGCGTTAAATTCAAATCTAACACTCCTGATATGCTCTTAAGCACCAAACCCACAGCTGCTTTTGTAGAAGCCAGCAGAAGTATAACTGTGTGGGTGTTTTGCACGCAATTGCTGAACAGAGCAACAGTTTGCCTCAACAACTTTCCATTTATAATGTTTGTCCAAAACAGTCTGGCACAGTGAGATTAACTGCAGGACACATTTAAAAAAACACCTCAATTTGGAGGTTTAAAGAGAATCAACACACAATAGCTTTTTCTATTAAACTTTTAATATGAATTCACATTATGCTCTGGACTACTGTGCCAGTGTGTTTTTGAGTGCCCACATTAAACCTCCACTTTCTCCTCTCTTTTCAGACCATGGGAGCAGATGATGTGATATGCACCCGAGTGTACGAACGACAATGAACAAGAGCACTTCTTACTTTTACGTCCTTCCAGGCCCCCCTTTCCTGCATCACCACTTGTGTCACGTCTCCCGTTGTCAAGACAGCGCTGAGGAGAGAGCAGCTTATAGTTTTATTCCAATATCTCTGTTAGCTCCACTATGTAATAAGTGTGGTAAATGTATCTTGTCACATATTTACACCTTGGTCTTATAGCTCCTGAGTTTTTTGTCTATCTTTCCAGCCCCATCAAACATGACCAGCCAGAGTTTTAAACATAAAAAAACTGTGTTGCTTTGTATGTTTGATTTGCAGCTCATTTATTTGGCAATGTGTGTGTGTATGTGTGTGTGTGTGTGTGTTTGTGTGTGTGTGTTAGGTGTGTGTGTGTCTGTGTGTGTGTATGTGTTTGTGTGAGTGTGTGTGTGTGTGTGTGTGAGTGAGACTATATTTGTAGATGTGTAAACCAATCTATGAGCTCTTCCAGTTTCAGGTCAGTTTTGATGTGTCCCTCCTTTCTGTTTCTTTAGCCCTACCCCACAACTTAAACCTTTTCTATTTCATGACATTTTATATTTATTACTACACTAGAGTCCCGATACAGTACTGCTAAGGTTTTTACTTTATGTCTCTTTTATATGAAATGTGATCATAGGAAACAACAACTTTCTATGGGAAAACAATAAAGCACGATCTTAACTCAGCTTGATGTCGACTCTTGGCTGTCCTGTACTCAAAACCATTAGGAGCATAAAAGAATTTAACAGCGCATATGTTTTACGGTTTGTGAGTGTAGCTGCAGAATATGTGCCCATTAGATGGCTGGATCTTATTTTAGGCTTTCTGTCAGCTGTCTGCAACTAGAATAACTTGTCTGTCCCCTCCCTTGAAGTCTCTCTCGCTCACTCTGTTTTTCTGTCTTCCCATCCCTCCCTTCCTTCTCCGTCAATCATCTCTCTGTGCCACATGCCCTCGTTTTTCCTCGCTCGCCATGTTTCAAGGCTGCAAATATTTCCATCTGACTTTTTTTTCTGTCTACACAGTAGTATCACTTATATCACATGGATCTGCTGATCCTGCGATATTCACAGGGATGTGAAGAGAGAGAGAGAAAGAGAGAGAGAGAGAGAGAGAGAGAGAGAGAGAGAGAGAGAGAAAGAGAGAGAGAGAGAGAGAGAGAGAGAGAGAGAGAGAGAGAGAGAGAGAGAGAGAGAGAGAGAGAGAGAGAGAGAGAGAGAGAGCACTGAAACAAATCTTGAGATTCTGCTGAAAAGGTTTTATTTCCATTTCATTTACCAACAGGCTAAATTTGGTTCATGTTTCTCAGGAAAGTGTTAAAAAAGCTGCTTGACTTAGAGGGATAATTCAACATTTTGGGAAATGTGCTTATTAACTGTGGCAACAAGAGTTGGATGAGAAGATTGATACTATTCTCATGTCTGAACGATAAATATGAAACTACAAGCAGGAGACAATTTGCTTAGCTTAGCATATTTCCCAGACTATCAAACCTCATTTATGAGCATCTGTTGTTATGGTAACCAAGGGACGAGATGAGACAAACAAAGGTTTGGGATCTTTTATTTGCATGGACAGTGAGGTACTTGACCAATCATGAAATGGTCATTGAGTCAGGGTCAGTGGGTGTGTCTCTGATGGCAGGAAATGCCAATTGGATTACAGGGTACAGTTGATTGACAGCAGATGTGCTTAACAAGGAGAAGGCTGTTAAAAGGACCTGGAAATGGAAAAGGGGCTGGGGAGAAAGATCGATGACCTGGGGTTCTCACACACGGACACACACGCATGCACACACACACGTGTACATAGTTATACAACAAGAAAAAACTAGATAGGAGGGATTCCTGAGAAAGGAAATTAGTGATGCTAAAACTGTTTTTGTTTTTTTTTTGTTTTTTACAGAGTATCTCTTCTTCATTTCTCTTCTTGCCCTGCAGCTGTGTGTAGTTACAGTGTGACCCCAATAAAGTGCCCTCCTCTGCCTCCTGCCCTAATAAAAGGGGTAAATAACTACCCCTCCCTCTCTGTTTATTACCCCCTGGGGCAGTAAAAGGCAGCTGTCTGGCCCCCCTTCAAAACACCCGACCTACACCGGACCCCCGTAAAAACACATCTACACAAACACACACACACACACACACATTCAAATACCAAACTAAAAACACACATTCTGGGAACCCTTCACACATACCATCAAACACTCACACTGTACACGCAGCTCATAAAACACTGTTGTGGCTTACCCAAAAGGTGAACAGACAAACTGCAAAAACCTGTGAAAACTTCTAAAAGACACGAGAAGGTCTGAAAAAACAAGAACAAACTGAGCACACCGTCTCTGCCACTCACATCCTGACTGCATCATTATTCCTGAAGGTTGCTACCTTTCCAGAAAACGTAACAAGGAACATAAGGCATCTGAACAGTTTTGCAGCATTGGGACAAACCTACCTCACTCACATACTCTCAGAAAGTCAAGAAATAAACAGGGACATGCTGTAGAAAACCTACAAAATAACACCTGAGCGATGAATGAATATGCCTACACTTAACACTTCATCCATCATAAGTACGTGGAAATCTGATATCCTTTCACATGTCTAATAAGACAACCACATGCAATCAGTATGTATATGAATAAAAGCCAACGTTGGTGCTATTGACTTTTGTGTGAGAGCAGGTTCATTTAGGTGCCCCAGGGCCACGGCTGAGTTAGGCTGCAGTTTCATAGATGACTTATGTGCAGGGAAGAATGGAGTGTCTGCATACTTGTGCATATGTCACAAAAGGTGAGATGGGTGATTTGCGATCTGGTTCAGGCAATTATCGCTATACAGGTCAAGTGTATTCTGGGTTAGATAGTAAAGAAGTGGGAGGGCTCATGGAAAAAATGCCCTGCAGGCGGCAAAGTGGAACGGCATGATGGGTAAAAAAGAGGCCCATTCCCTCACAATGCAACATAAACATGAAAGTCTGTGACAGTGCGATGACAGGTGAGTGTCATTAAGCACCCTCACATACTGTACAGTCTCTGTCCAGGATATTGATTTACACTCACACACATGTTAGATACGCATATCTAACATTCACACCCACTGCACCAATCTCCTCTGGCACAATTAGACCACCCAGGAACCTCTGAGGCCTCTTGTAAAACACTGGTCAAGAATAGCACACATAAGAGCATACCACGCACGCACGCACGCACGCACGCACGCACGCACGCACACACACACACACACACACACACACACACGCTGTTCTTATGTTGTTACAGTTTGCATGTTCATGTGAGAAAAAAGTAGAGAAAAGTCAACTGAAACCACACTGACACATGCATAGTCCCATAAATCAAATCATTTTTACATATTACCTTGAATTATCTTAAAAAGCAGTTTTTTTTCTGCCAAGATGCAAAGTAAATAGGCCAAAGGAAAAAAACATGAGAGACTGAGGAAAGCATGCAGCAAAGGTCAAGAGGAAGAAGTCTGGAAAGCACTGAGTAGATGATCTGCACCTTGGCCCACTGAGCCACACAAGACACTTGTGTGGCTCAGTGGGCCAAAAAACAACCCTCAAAAATGAGAATCTTCCATTAGGGAAAAGAAAATCAAGAGTAGAGAGACATGGAAAGGTTGAGTCACAGACTGAAGGAGTGGTGAAGTAAAGACTATTTTACAGAAGATGATTCACCTACTTACACACAAAAACCAGCCAAAAGTTTATTCATGTACTTATCCCAGAGATCTACAGATGTCAGCTCAGTGGGGAGAATCCCCAAACTGATATCACTGCCCTGGCATTAGCATCTTCCTCCTCCTCCTCCTCCTCTCTGTGTGGGACAATGGTCTTACAGTGTACCAGAGGTGAGTTGAATGAAGTCTTTGTAGAGATTAAGAATGTAATAATAAATCTGATTACAGACTCTAACACTGACCTCTAGATGAACAGAGGGAGGCAGGAAAGATGGAAGATAAAGTTTGAAGACAGAAGTTCAGTGTGCAGGTAAAATTAAAAAGAGAGGCGCACCCCAGTAGCCTACCGGTTAAGACACATGCCACGTAACCTCAAGTTCGCAGTTCTATTCCAGCAGAGGACCTTTGTTGCATGTCACACACCCACTTCTCTGTCCTTATCTCCTGTCTATCTCTACTGTCCCTCTCTAATTAGTGCATAAAATGCCCAAAATATAGATACAAGTTAAAGAGAGAAAGAGTTTCAGAGATCAAGTACATTCTCACACAAGGAGCTGGTGCTGTCAGATATACAGTACATACATAGTACATAGTAGTGTTCATTTATAATCTCCATCTCCATCCATCAATCATATCACTCCTGTTCTCCAACAACTCCACTGGCTTCCTGTCAAATTTCGCATACACTTTAAAATCCTGCTCCACACTTTCAGGCCATCCACAACCTTGCCCCCCATCCCTCTCTGACCTCCTCCACATCAACACTCCCTCCCGGACACTCAGATCAGCCTCCTCCATCAGACTCACTGTGCCCTCTGCCCGTCTGTCCACCATGGGGTCCAGAGCCTTCAGCCGCTCTGCCCCCCGCCTCTGCAACTCCCCCCCCCCTCGACATAAGGAACATTAACTCATTATCCATCGTCAAATCCCGACTAAAAACCCACCTTTTCAAACTTCTCTACTCACTATAATTTGTCATCCACTACTGCAGATTTCTGATTTTGTTTCTGATTTTATTGCATTTATATTGTTGTGTCCTTTTTGCTCTTCTAATCGTTGTTTATGTGTATTGTAAGCTGACCTTGAGTACCCTGAAAGGCGCCTTAAATAAAATGTATTATTATTATTATTATTATTATTATTATTAATATTATTATTATTATTATTATTATTATTATTATTATTATTATTATTATAATAAGTGTAAGAAGTTACAACTTTTAGTGCATTAGAGTAAATGTGCAGGTGTTTCATTGATGCTGTTTTCCAATGGCCTGGCATCTACATGTGATGCTTTTTATGAGTTTGATTACAGTTAATTCAATTAAAATCTTTGTCATACTCAAAGAGAACACAGTTGAAATTGCAGTTGAAATGTTTCCTTTGCACCCCCTTCAGGCTGAGAATGAACAATTATGAGAGTTACGCCATGACACACTATATACAAACGTCACAAGATACAATACAAAACTGTGGAAATTTAAATTGCAAACACAATACTACCATTTTTAAGATGAACTGAACAAGACACAAACAAAAAAGGCTACATCTAAGGAATATGTAAATGATGGGATATGATGGGACATGATATGAAATGACATGACATGACATGATATGATATGATATGATATGCAGTGTTGGGAAAGTTCACTTTCTACATAAACTAGTTCAAAGTTGAGTTCACAGCTCCAAAAATGAACTAGTTCATAGTTCTTTTTTTTTTCAATATATTGCTGCAAGATATTATTTTTCAAAATGATTGCCACAGCCCATATCGACAGCAATTATTTTATCAGTTTTAACACTGAAACTATACGTCAGATTTCAAAATTGTTTTAAGTAAGAAGATGCCGTATTAATGGTGGAGGCAGAGTCTGAGGTAGTGCTGCTCGGTGCTGCTGCCTTCATTTGTTTTTGCCTCCATGCTTTGCATTTTGATGGCATATGCGGCGGTGCGACTCTGTGGTGGCTGGTGTTGCCAGATTGGGTTTTTTCCGCTACATATTAAGGCCTGTTTACGGTGTGTTTTAGCCGGGTTTTCGCCTGGAAGGCTCTATGGAAATCTGGCACTCTCTTGAACGAAGTTAAACTGTGAGAGAGCGCCGTTCACAAACACCAGAATGACGCAACACTGATGATATGATATGATATGATAGGATGTATTAAGGTGCATTGTATCTGCAAGGGATACAGGAATGTAGTGGTTGAAGAGATTGAAGTATAGCCAAGAGCAAAGAAAGAAATGTTATACTCATACAGTATGTCATTATTGAATATCTCATTTCAAAACCATGGGCAAACCAAGAGTTTGGAAGTTTGCTGTCAGGCGTTGGGGCCTGGATCACAATTAGTGTTCCAGTTCTTTGGAACTAATGGATGGGGTTGAGGCCAGGGCTCTGGGCAGGCCAGTCAAGTTCTCCCACACCCAACTACGCAAAACCATGTCTTCATAGGATTTGTTTTTTACACACCAGCCTAAACCTTTGCTGAAAAGTTGTAAGCATGCAAGCAAATAAAATTGCACAATGCACAAATCAATGTGTGTGCACACACTTTGGTCATTATAGTGTATGTACACATGTAGGCACAGACATAAGAATTATATCTGCATAGAAGGAGAAGGTGAGATAGAGGGGGTGTGAAGGGAGGAGCACCAGGCATTACAGGGTGATCAACTGTCAGCGCAGCATGACTCATCCCTTTTTTTAAAGATCAACTCACTGTACGCTCTCACACACACAGAGGCAACCACACACAGACATATGCCCATTTCACCCATGATTTGTTTTGCTAAGATAAATATATCCTCCACTGCTATTGTGCTTTTGTTATCGATCAACAAGTTAATCACACAGAAAAAACAGGAGAAGAGTGCATTCAATCCATTAAGCCCAATCACGGGAATCAAAAAGGAGGTCTACAGGGACAGAAGATTAATAAAACGTTTAAAGGAAAAATAATAGCTGGAGTTACACCAATGGTACTTAGAAAGAGCCTGCGTTTGATTACCGCATACATGAGGTTCAGCCTATCACCCATCTCTTTCCCTCCTTTCTCCTCTCCTTCCCTCCTCCTCTTTCCTCTTTTGACCAGCTCCAGACGGTGGCCAAGCCAAAGCATACCAGAGACCAGCATGTCATAGCTGGACACATAACGGAGGTGCGCTGTGGTGTTGTTTGATTGGTTGCAGAGGACTGTGATTTGGGAAACAGTGGTGGAGGAAGCACACCTTGTAAAAAGAAACCTAGTGGCTCGCACTGGCCCTCCAGGCTGGTATGCACCTTCTCACACACACACACACACACACACACACACACACACACACACACACACACACACACACACACACACACACACACACACACACACACACACACACACACACACACACAATGCAACATGTGTGTGCAAGAAAGGAAATCCAAATCTACTAGCCACAAGTTGCTGTTTGCATGAGAGACTGTTTTCTCTGGAAACTACAATGCAGAGCAGCTCCTGCCAAATCCATAAGGAGTGACGTCTCACCTGGTGACAGATAGAAAACAGGCTCGTCTACTAACACTTCAATGTCACTACCTAACTTATGCACAAATCACAGTTACTGTACTACCCTGATAATATGTAACACTACGCTGCTATGGTTTCTTACTTCTTTCCGTCTATCCATCTACACTGCCAAGTTCCATGTCTGACGTTGATTTATTGACCATCCAACAGGCAAAATATCCCACGGACGTGCCAGCTAATGTTGTACGCCCAGCGGACATTCCATTTGCTCCTCATCCTAAAATGTGCATTTGCCTTGAAAGGAAAAAAGGTGGGCACACGGAGAAAGAGACGTCAATTCAAAGTCCGATTTATGCTGCTGACATAGCTCACATGCAGTTTAGAACATTTATGGTGTTGTATTTCCCAGTTGTTATAGTCTGTTTAGCTTATTTTTTTACCAAGAAAATATAGAAAACATCACAGCAGCTCTTAAATAGCTTGTCAATGTTAAATTCCTCAGTGGAAACCCAGAGCATAAAGTATGCTGTTCACCTGTATTTAATATTCACTCTATTGTGCAGCAGTGGTTTGCAAAAGCTATATGTTATCTACTCTACATTGATTTAAGTTGTGCTGCTTGACAGCTTGACTCTGAGGAGTTTGATTTTATGCCTGACGCTAATGGGCTCCTGCATAACTCCCATTGGTGTGAAACAGACTGGTGTATGTGTGTGTGTGTGTGTGTGTGTGTGTGTGTGTGTGTTGTGTGTGTGTGTGTGTGTGTGTGTGTGTGTGTGTGTGTGTGTGTATGTGTATGTGTATGTGTCTGTGTCTGTGTGTGTCTGTGTGTGTTTGTGTGTGTGTGTGTCTGTGTGTGTGTGTTTTGGCTCTCACACTGGTTCCACCTGTGCAGGAATCTGTGGTTGTGTACAGCGAGGTTTGGTTGCGTGTGAGCTAGCCCATCTGACTTTACATATGGCTGCCAGTCAGTACAACTATCCTGCCAGTCAAGTTGCAGTCAACAGTCACCTGCCAAAAAAATGCTAATGTGGGTTACTGCAAAGTGAATGTACCTTTGGTTGTGCATCGCTATCATAACAAATGCTTCTAATTAGACTCTGTGGGTGCATGAGAACTGGAGCAACTATGATCCAAGAGGAGGAAGACAGAGATGGTGCAGAAGAGGGGGAGGGCAATTACAGCAAGGACACTGATGGAGACCAATGTCAGTTAAGCAGTAACAGTAAGTGCAATGATGGGGAGCCTGGGGTCAATTATCCAATAATCATCATCTTCTCCCCTACTGGATTTATAAATCAAAGCTAATGAAGTTCTTCTCATTTCAAGAATTGTTGGCCACTTACGAGTGTACTCTGGAGCCTTACTGTCCCAGTCCTGGCAGAAATCCATCACCCCATGATAAGTCTCGACTGGGAAAGTTGATTTGCTAGAGACAGAAAAAGACATTCAGCAACATTACTCCTAATACTGGAGGTGGAATTCAGCATAATACATCTGATATCAGCTGACCATCATGAGTCACAGCCCTCACAAATAGAAGATAAATTGGTCTTGGATGATCTTTCCAATCAGCTAAGAGGGGGAAACCCACCAACTCTGACCAGCTGTTACAGTATTCAAGCTTGCCAAGATTCAGTTTAGTCAAGCTTTGAAAGCACATTAGTTGAAACATGGCGACATCAAGTGGTGACTATTGAAAATAACCTGAACAGCAGTCAGCTGTATTACCATGATGTGCCATAAAGTTGCTTCCCTGTTATACTTATACTTATATTTTCTCAGATTTTAACCTCTTTACTTTTAACCTCACATAAACTACAATACTAAATATATCGGCTGTTTTCAGCCTACAATAAAAGTGGCTGTAATATTGAGTTTTTTCACAAGAATGGCAATAACTTTTATTTTTTGCAATAGTCTTTTATTGTAATCTACATACATTTTATATCTATATAAAGTAATTTATTAGTAAAATGAGTAAAACTTAACTTTCTGATATGTGTTAATTTAGAGCAAATATTTTGCTGTTACAGTGCATTATCCACCACTAGCAGGACTCTGTTTTGTCCTTTCAGTTGCAAGTGGAATCGCTATTGAACAGTTAAGTGATATGTGATATGTCTGTTGATTGGCTTCACCAATCCTAAGCCTATATCTCAAAGGCCCCAGAAACAACAGAAATGTTTGTATGTGGATCTATCTATATATCTATAGATAGTTTTTTCTTCATATTCCAATCAAAATCTGTAAAACAAAAGGTTTTTTTTGGAATAGGCCTATATGTGTAATGTTAGTGACCAAGAAGAGCTCAGAGGAAGACTTTGTGAACTGGAGTTAAATGAGCAGAAGTATCCAGCTCATTTCTATCTGTATTAGATCATGGTGATTGGATTTACATGCATGCAACATCATCACTATAAAAACTGGATTCTGCAATACATTTTGAACAAGTGCATGCTCACACACTTATCATTGCGTTTTATATTAATCTTCAGGATGGTCCTCTCCATACAAGAGGAGGAAATACACGTTGTCATTAATTTTCAAGACATTGTTAGGTAAATACCCACTTATATCTGCAGCATTTTATCTCATCATACCAGCAACTATAGCACTAGATCTACCAGATTCTTTCAAAAGACCCCACAGTGCACTCAGAGCTTGGTAAAACTTTCTGCTTTCTCTTAAACTGCTTTCTCCTTTTTTGCACCTTGGGCATGGGATAAGTTGCAAAATACCATTAACTTAGAATCATTCCTTTCTTTGTATACCTTTAAATACTTTTATGTACTGTATGTGTTCCATTACATGAAATTGTTTTGACCAGGACTCCCTGAAAGAAAATATATCCTGTAGCCTATCTTAATGGGACATTTCTGGCTTATTAAAGGATAAATAAATAAAAATCTGGTCCATGTTTTTAATAATATAGGTTAGCATTAAGTGGCAGGGTGAACTCCAAAACTGACAACTCTCTGTGCTGTCTCTGATACTCTATGTGTGCTGCACCCTCTAACAGTCTTCACTACTGCTTTACCGCTGTGAGACTCCATCTCAGAACCCTGATAAAAGATGTTTACACTCACTACCCAATTTGGAGTAGCATGCACACCACTCCCTCCCCCTGTGTCCCTTTTCTACTCAACCTTTAGATCAACACTGCAAATTCTTGTTTCATCATCTAGTGTCGCAGATACTAGCTTGTTTTATCATGTCAGATACAAAATCCTGTTTCACCTGTGCCACGCCTATGCTGCAGACGGACAGCCAAAAGTCCTGTTTCTTCTGCCTGGGCCTGCAGCATCAAGAATGGTTTGACTCTGCCTCGCGTTCCTCCCAGGGGAACGACTCTTGCTAGAACAGGAGGCAACATTTAACCAACTGCCCAGTGTTGTCAGCAGCTACCCACCAAAGATCCCGTTGAGGACTGCCCACCTCATGGGAGGTCCCAACCTTGTGTCGTTGTCCCTAGGATGGTGCCCATCTTCGCTTATGTTCAGCACAAGTGGGCCACTCAGCTGAATGCAAGGCCATACAGGTCGTACACCATGGTCGACGACTGGGAGGGGGAAAAAGGTGTTCCTGCCATAGAGAGTGCAGTCGGGGTCAGCCTCCTCCCCTCCGCTGCCCTCTGGCCCAGTCAAAGTCAGCCTTTGTTCACAGGACTTAGGGAAAAGGGGACCACTACCTACTTTGACTATTGTTATGCCAGTGCTGCCAAAGGAATGGCACTGGAAAACCATATAGCTTTCCTGGTGGGTTCGATGGAATGCCTTGTCCACCAGAAGGAGTTGTCAGCCAAGGAGATCACAGAGGCCAAGCCATTTACACCCATTAGCACTGTTAGCAGTTTTAGCTCCCCTAGCAACATTTACCATGTTGACTCTGTAAGCATGGCTAGCTGCCACAATGTCAGCTTCACTGGTCACCATTTTGGCTCCTCTGCCTTTGTGTTGGATGACGTCAGAGGTGGAAGTCATATACAGGCTGCCCTGGTTCAGACACAAAATGGCAACTTTAACACTACAGACTATGTTCCAGGCAAACCAGCCCACAACCTGCTAAAGTGAGTACTACTTTGACTGCCAATGAGCGTGATGGCTCATTGGCGAGCTATTTGCTGCCATATCCTGCTGCGCACAGCCGGATCAGGGTATACAAAAAGTAGAGGAAATTGCTACAGTGTTGGCTTGGCTACTTCTGTGGCTGCTGGTGTCATTGTAAGTGAGGGCTGGGTGCAAGCTATCAAGACTACCCCTGTGGGCCCAAAGAAAGATGCCACCCGGGACATCACAGAGGATCATTTTTCCAGATAAAACAGCATGCAGGTGAGGTTTTTTTTCACCAAGTTTGCAAAGCAAGCCAAAGCGGGAGCAAGAAGCCTTTCTTAGCCCCAGGAGGTTTGACTGTCCACCCCCCCCCCCCACCCACAACTGACTCATTAATGGATACCGCAATGGACACAGTGATGGCTCTGTTAGTATTAGCCAGACTGGGCCCCCGCAGGCTCTCTCCTGTCACACAGGACTCTGCAGTGGGTCCCATTCAGGGATTGGTGCACTGTCTGGGGGGTCCTTAGCTGGGACAGACTGAGAAGAGACCAGCTTTGGCTTATAAAATCTGCCCCACGCAGGCAATGCTTGCTCTGCAGACTATTGGTATATTTTTTTCTCATGTGGACTCAGACCTTGGTTTGGGCCCACCTGGGGTATCATAGTGGCCTTCACCATATATTTTAACCAATAGCAAAGCACATTAGAGGGTGGAGTTATCTGGATAAAACTCCAGTTCTCAGAGTAAACGCATAGCCCTCTAACCACAAGTCCAGATGGGCCCAGTTGTCGTTGCAATTTAAAGGGAGAAGAGTAATGGTCACTATGGGCTTGCATGTTACCCCACATCCGATTGGGCGGTACGTGTAAACAGTTTTTTTCTCAGGGTGCTGAGGCCAGCCTCATAGGGATGAACTAATAACAAAAAGGGATACATACTCTTAGTTACTGCTGGAGTTCAACTTACAAACATGGCCCAGTACATCCCAGTATGGACTACTTTTCCCTGGTTTACTGATTTATTATGACCACTAGGTGTCAGGAGAACTTCAGGAAAAAATCACAGCATTTAGCTTAAAAAGTTGTACTTACCACAAGGTACAACAGGGTCAACGCATTGACATCTTCTTTTTGGCTACCGGGGGAATGTAAGTCCAATATTTCCTGATTTTTCAGCCCTTTTTATGGTCGGCCAAGTTTGAGGAGAAATATCATAAATATTCGTATTTGTTCACCTGCGACTCCCCTCGGCGCTGGGACACCGGTCAGCTAGCAAAAGGTCCTTGATTGCTGTCATAGAAAACTAACATGTCAGTCATAAAGCGTTTATTGAATGCGTTACGGGAATAATGTTGCAAATAGGAGCTCATTGAAACTTAGTCAGCTTTCATGGAAAATGATAAAGTGTGGGTGCAACGTAACAAAAACATGACTGACTTTAGTCCGATGTTAACTTGGGTTGGGACCATAGACAGTTCTGACACCCATACTACCAAACTAAATGTGCTAGAAACATGTGTATGTCAAACGTAGTAGTAGGCTTATGCTATGTCAAAAGTACCAGGATGTCCTACTACATCGATCCTGTCTCACTTTGCTCAAGAGATGAAACGTTGGTGCTTTTTTTTGACAGTGGCCACTAGATGGCGCTGCCGCCATTTTGGACTGAAAACAAAATCACATTGATTAAAATTCATCACATTTTATGAAGCAAATAATCGAAGAATCTCACAACCAATTCAGAAGCACAAAAGAAAATGTCTCAGTATAAGTAATCAATACATTGTGTAACACAGTATACTATTGAGTTACCGTCCCATACTCTCAATTAACTTAACTCAACTACATAATTTGATACCATAACAAAACCATTAATCCCATTCAGGACAAACTCCTTTATTTAAAAAATGTTTTATAAACCTTTACATTTGAACAGAACTGTTAAGGATCTGTTCAATTGCTACACTATGTTGTAGTGTAGCACAACCATGACCATGTATGAATATTATAAATATGTTAAACATACTACAAAATATATATTACTTATAGGCTACCTTTCTTACACAAATAGAATAGAAGAACAAATAAAAAGTTATTTTCCTGGCGTTATTGTGTCCATATCTGTTGAGGAGTGCTTGTATAGGCCTGAGAGTGGTGCCCAAGAGCTTTGCAAGAATATGCAACACAAGATGAGGAGGTAAGGAGATTTTCTTTTAAAATTATTTTAACTCCCCAGGCAATTCCTGCTTCACCTTACAAGGGAAATCTCAAAACCAGAAAGTAACCCTAACCCTCACCTAAAACTTCTATCACCTAAAATATTTGACTGACCAGCTTAGTCCATTGCAGGGACACACATGGGAGGGAGTAGGGTACTACCTGTTAGACATGGTCCAGGACAGAAAAAACAAATCATTCATAAATTAAATAGTAGGGATGAATTAAATGATGCTAATTTGAGGAGGTAAAATTGGTGAATTGCAATATATTCAATAGAAATGTGCATCTTTATGTGGTGCAAACACGCAACCAAGGCATCCATTCATTCTCTTAGGTCATACATCTTTTTATTTTAGATGATTTAATTACATTATGATGTCTACACAGCAAAATATGCACTGCTCTTCTGCGCTACATTTTAGCCTACTAGTCTGGCGTTTGCATGTATGGGTGGGATGGGTGACAGGTTATGGAAAAAACATTGTAAAGTTGTTGGCCTGCAGAACAGCAACAATGATTCTTGTTATAGACTCCTTTTTTATACAGCAATTTTCCAAATCTTTGAGCTCAACTGGAAGGATAAACATTATTCTTCCAAAAGATATTTTCTCATTTGGTATCTTCCCATAAGTTTTCAATTTAGGTTGAGATCTGGTGACTGAGAAAGCCATAACATACAGTTGAATCACAGCATTTTTATACTCATCGAACTGTTCAGTGACCCCTCGTACCCTGTGGACTGTGGAGACTCCCATCAGGATAGAAATGAGTCTTAGTAGTTTCTGTTGTGAAAAGAAAAAATAAGATTTTGCTCAAGTTGGGGTTTTTTTACACACAAATGTCAGAAGATTATCTGATTATCCTGGTATATTAACAAACTCACGTTTGTTCGTTCAGAGTATCACCAGTTTGTTTTTCTGTCCATTTTGGTCCATTAAAATGAATTTTGCTTACCTGAATCTTGATAGTCTTGTCAGTATCAGGGCACCAGTTTTCTTTATCAAATTCATAGACCTGTTTTACAGAAGACATTTTTAATTTGCACAGGAACAAATAAGACTGATTGCTCCTTTCCCAGGCAAGTTTATAGCACATTTCAACAACAAGGCAATTCAAATTCCTTTATGTATAAAAAGCATTAAGATATAATTATTAATTATTATTTAGTTATTTTGACCATAGATATCAAAATAATGAAATACAATAGAAAATAAAAATAAGCTAAAATACAATAAGACAGAACACATGCCAGAAAAATGTCCCCCACAACAGAGCCTTTGGTGACATATTCAGCCCTGTTTCCTTTATGTGAGTCTGAGTTTGTATCATTTGAATAAAAGGCTGGTACTGCATTCCAGTATTACACCTCTAGGGTTAATACTCACTGATTCTTGGTCAACTTAAAAAACATGGACGCTTTTATTAATGGCTTATTCATAACCCATAAGCCAGGGTCTATAAACATGCCTACTCAAAATATTGAATTAACCATTAATAAAGCATTTAATCTAACTTACAAACAGTTTATAAAGAGTTCCATGTAAGAAAGATCTTAAAGTCAAGTCAGAAATGTAGTTAGCAAACTAAAAGATTTTGAGAGAGTGAAAATCTTCTGTGTGTTTTTGAAGAGTGAGTGTGTGTGTGTGTGTGTGTGTGTGTGTGTGTGTGTGTGTGTGTGTGTGTGTGTGTGTGTGTGTGTGAGAGAGAGAGAGAGAGAGAGAGAGAGAGAGAGAGAGAGAGAGAGAGAGAGAGAGAGAGAGAGAGAGAGAGAGATGTGGGTTTTGAGGTTTGTCAATATGAACCTGGCGCTCAGAGAGGAGTCTGGTGGATGGAGGAGGACTGATGGAGGGAGGGAGGGAGGGAGGGCAGCTCTGAGGATAAATGCGCTCTTTCATTTCTAAGTGAGCCATATCCGCTACTAGGGGCACATATTTACATCGACAGAAACTCACGGGAAACAACTGCCTTGCTATTATTCTAATTAAGAAAATCAGCGGAGGATCATGGACACCCTGTTGTTAGAGGGACAGCGCACAACAGTGCATGCCAAACTTCTGGCTTGATGAGCGGAGTTTCTGTTCTGCGGGGGAGCTTGATTTTCAGAGACGCGCTCCGGAGTCAGGAGCGGCGCTGACGGACTGTTTTACACATTAGTTATGGTTTAATGACTGAACTGTGGCCCCTTGTATATGGGACAGGTGCAGGATTTTCACGGACAAAACATGGGTCACTGAGGAGTCAATTACGTTTTTTTCACTAGTCTTACGCGACAATACAACGTATCTTCTGTTCTATCATTGAAATATATCTACTGAGACTTTGAGAAGCGCAAAAAACAAAACCACGGAAAACAATGCTCGTGTCGAATATATATTTGAAATGTTTTATCTCTATTTAATAACTCGAGACTGCTTTTAAACGAACCAGTCCTGAAGTGAGCCAACCCTTCCGAACACACACACACAGCAGACATGCCACTGCAGCGCCGTTTGACCGGAATTTACGCATCTCTGGGGGAAAGTTGGGAGAGCTGAAAAGGTGTGTTTGTGTCGTGGACGCCGATGCACTGCATTTCCACCAGCTCAGGAGAGACCACTTTGTAAACAGAGAAAAAATAGAGCAGAGACTCTTCTTTCATTCGTTTTCATAAATGGAGCTGCGTAAATACCTGTTGTGCCTGGAGTTCATCCTCTTTCTTAAAGGTAAGAACTAACTTAGCCAGTTTTTCAGTAGAATTTGGGATTTGATTTTACTTTTATTAATTTTTTTACATTTCCAAAGTTCATTTTTTGTTAAACATGTTTAAAATAAGATGAAACTAATGAATGATTATTGGCAAATTGTTCATGCACTGACCCTAAAGCCTAAATTGTGAACTTTGTAAAGTCAACATCATGTCCATGATTGATGCGTCTTCACTGCCCATTTGCTCTCCTGCCCTCCTTCACTTCTTCACTGGGTGATATGGACATTAACCCCTCTCAACTTTTGCACTTTAACAGACAGGCATGTGTGAATAATAGCATCACACGTGCCTTCCTGAGTCCCAGAGAGCTTTGTTCTGTGTGACAGTAAGCGACTGACCATGAAGACATTCCTAACATGATTGTAAGGAGGACAGCAACAGAGAATGCATATTATAACATATGGCCAAACTGCATTTGCCAAACAGATCAAAGGCAGAGGAAGTTGTGCGTGGATCCAAGAAACTGACGGTTCCTGGTTCAATGTCCGGGTCTTCACTAAATTTATCAGTGATGTCGGTAAAGAGGAAATATTTCATTTGCACTGGAGTCCTGCAGCTACCAGAAAATGTTTACTGTTGGGATCCATCAGGGATACTTGCATATATCCTTTGCCAAAAGGTTACTGGTTCATCTCCTCTTACAGCTGACATGTTATGACCATGGCAGCTGCGTAACTCAACCTCAGCGGCCCTATCAGCCATTTCCATCTCTTAGACTTGATGTCTAAAGTTCCCCCTAATAAGGTGTCTCCACCATGTGTGTGTGTTTCTCCATGGAGCATGAACATCAGGTCCCCTATGGTACTCATGTTTGCTGTGTGCTCACACACCTCATTGAGTCATTCCTGCTAACCGGCAAGAAACCGAAGAAAAAGACCATTGTTGTCTTCCAAAACTGAGTGTTTATACAGCAGATAAGCAGCGGTTTAACTGCACGCAGCCATGAAATAAATTGAGATCAATAGGCTGAGAGATTATGTCGTGCAAGGCATGTTACCTGCTCTCAATCTCACACACAGACTCTAATCTATAGTTAATCTGTAGATTGAGATGTTGGCATTGGTGCCACATTTTAGATTGTAAACTAGAGCGCAATTATACACTGTACATGGTGCTAGTTTTCATGCAATGCAAAATGCTTCTGGTCCAGAAGCTAAGGAAGTGTTGAGTTCACTGACACCACACACATATAAACACATACACAGCAACTTATTAACACATGCCAGCTGCCAAATGTTGCAGGCGCTACAGATTACCCCCCATTATCTGTTTAAATCAAGCATAACTTAACTTTTTCACTGCGTTTAGTTTGTGTTGTAGCTTATGTGTGTGCATAAGTGTTCTTGCATGTGTGTGAGAGTTTTCTGGGTTGAACTTGTGTCATACAGAAACATGTAGGTGAGTGAGTATGTGTGTAATGTTAATGGTTTCAGCAGAGCTCCCCTGATGTGGTCAGCAGGCATCCCATCTCTGTTACACTCTTCTATGCTTTACTGAGATGTCGAACACAGGTGTGTGTGTACATGTGCGTGTTTTTCATGTGTGGCCATTCATACATTCTTGCTATTATTCTCCCAGCTATCTTCCCTCTTCTGTTTTTTATTTTATTTTTTACCCTCCCATCATTTGCTACAATTCATTTCTACTCCCCCCTCTTCCTCTTCGTCCACCCCCATTCCCCACGAGAGGGTGACAGAGATGAGAACAGAACACGATCGAGATAATGGAGAGAAAATCTGTGAAATAGGGTGAGAAGAGGTGAATGAGGGGGATGCATGGGAAACATTGTGAGTCAGTTTAATAAAGATGATAGAAACAGACAGTCCATCTGTACTGCAGGACATTTCACAAAGGTGCTAAAGTCAAGGGACGTCAATCAAAAAGACAGAAAACCAGAATCATTTATGTTAGTCCAGTTAAAACAACTCACATCACTGTCTGTGCATTGCTGTAAGTTCTGGTATTTTTTCTAGTTTCCAAAACATTGTAGTGTTAAGTTAATGTACATATAGGCATTGAAACTCAAAAACAACCATACACATCCAGCAGCGGCGGTAGCGCCCAGAGACGAACATGTGGTTGAGACAATCTGGACCCAGTTTGGCTTGATAAATGTTTGCAGCCAGTTGTCATGGTGATGGGTGGTCAGACGGGCTGCGGTACAGTGTCATATATAAACCCAAATGAAAATGGAACCAGAATAGAGAGGATAGCAGAGGGAAAACGGAATGATGGCACCGTTTGGGGGAATCAGAGGGACTGAGGAGAGCAAGGGGGGGCCTTGTGGTAGAGTTACAGTGCTTGTGTGTGTTTATATATGTGTTATAGGAGAGGGGGTAAAAAAAGAAAGGGGAAATTTATGGTTTATGAGAGAATGAGTGAAATGGGAGGATGAAGGAGAAAATCAGTAGCATGGGGTGGTTATCAGAGGCCTGGTTTGTTGTGGAAAGAAATTTGGAATCGGAGAGGGTGGGCAATGCCGCCACAAGAAAAGACAGACGTTTTTACAGCACCAAGTGCGATTGAGCTCTGGTGGGAGAGAATGGGAGAGAATAACTTGTTAAAACAAGGCTGGATAGATGGATTTTATTCTTTGTGGCCATAAAAATTGAAGCTTTAGTGTTGAGAATTACTCCTATACTTGCCTACGCACTGTTCCCATTGGTGTATTAAACATCTGCGTAGAATCAGAGAGATGGCTCAAACTCATCAGAATCACTTGAGGTTTGGATGTAGAAGTACGGGAAGCTCACACAGATCTGCAAGATGAGCAGAAAGTAGTTGGAAGCTGCAGTTTGTCTTTATAGTTGGCCAGGAGATGATGCAGACACTCCCACTATGGCCAGTCATTTTCATTGCAAGAAACAGAAGAAAACATGACTGACAAAAACAGCTGCAAGGAAAAGTGAAAGAGCAGGTAAAAGAAATTACAGTATGTGAGAGAGACTGGAGCAGAGATGGAACAGAAACAGCGAACATATCTAGTTTCCCTCTCAAAGCCAAGTGGAAGCCCCCTCTGATTGGCCTGGCTGAGGTTACTGTCTGTGTGAGCCAGTGTGTATTTGTGAGAAAGTATCAGTACACAAGTGTGTGAGTAGCTGGTGTATAATCACTGCAGCAGTATTCTGGCCCTGTTCCTGTTCCTGGACTACTTTTCTCTGTTGAAGTCACTATGTTATGTACAGTAGGAGAGTTACTGTGGATTTGCTGCCCTGGATGCTGCTAAATTGTCATTTATTTTGAAACTCCCCCTTTAACAAAACACATTCATCACCCCCTGCTTTTCAGGGCAACAAATAACATACAGTAGATACACAAATGGGACAATTTAAATACCAACTGTCAAGAGTAGCACAGTGTTTCTGAGACTGAAATAAAGATAAAGATAAAAGATAAAGATTTAATTTAGGTGAAGTTCTGTAGCTAAGATAGTCTACTTCTTTATGGCTGCTGACAACAGCAGCAAACACTTCTACTCAAAAAGGAAATAATGTGGATCCTGTGGTCTCCTGTGAGAGATGTATATCTTCTTTGATTTCGTGATGGTGTCCCCCAATATTTTTTTAATAAAATATTACTCCATCATCTGCCTACATAGCTGCAGTCTCCTTCGATACAGCAAATCAAATCTAGACCATAAGCAGAGCAGACGGTCACACTGAGCCTGGCAGCATCCTGCTACACAACACAAGAGCCACAGACTCTGAACAGCAAACCACATTAGCTGCCCTGCTAAAGTGTCCTTCTTTTCTGACTTACACACATGAACACATGTTTTGTCATGCTCCTCAGCTTGCTGAACCAAACAAACATTCAGCGGGGAAAGGTGCACTGACATCAGTTAGCAGGCTAGATTAATTAAGCTGATTAGCTAATTAGCTATTAAACTGCAGCACATTAAACAGCTGGTAAACATACCTACAAATTTCACCTTGGTCCAGTTAATTAACCCTAAATGTATCACAGATATGTCCTCATTTACTACAATAATTAATTCAGTTTCACTTATAACCTGCCAGGAAACATTTATGTAGTTGTACAATAATTTAACTTTATATATTTTCTCTGGTGTTATTTAGGCTTTCCCTGTAGGTTGTGAAAAATTACGTTCAGTTTCACTCATGTTGCCAGTTGGGGTGTGTTTTCACGCTCCAGTTTAGACATAAATGCTCACAACTCAGTAACTGTCTGACTACCATGTTGCAGCTCTCTGTCCTCTCTGTGTCTCCCTTACCTCTCTCTCTCTGTATGAAGGGCAGGCTTGTGTGTCATAACAGGAGGCTCACTATACTCCATAGTTTTTCTAACCCACACCCTTCCCTGCCTTGCCTCTTCTCTCCCCTTTCCTCTCTCTCTCTCCCCTTAGACTGAACTCCCTTTTTCCTCAGAGGTTGCCTTTGGTCACTCTGTTTATCCATCTTCTAACCCCCTCCCAACTCCCTCTCCCAAAACTGAGAGGAAAAATAATTATCTGACTGCACTGTTGTTACTGTAGTTACTACAGTTGTTTACTCACAGTCTCCTGCTCCATGTTTTGCATGGTTTTTACAGATTTTAACGGCCGATAAATATTGTTTTTGCCAATTACTTTCAATTTTGAGTACTTTTTAAACCCTTTAACATCCAGTTCTAAAAAGTAGCTCTAAGGTCAAGGTGTCACATACTGTATACATTCTGTATTGGCTTGTTCCAACTTCTTACTGAAACTATATGTGGTATACAGTGAGTGAAATATAAGAATCTGTGTTTGTTAAGTGTCCAAATGTCCAGGACTTGGAAATGTCTTAGAAATCAATTTGTACACATTTCCGCAAAATTTTGTGTAATTGATTTGGTACCTTTGGAAACTTAAGGGTCTTCACTATAATTTTTGAATAAGGTTATGTGGGATTGAACAAAGTTTGACTGTAGTGCATGAGTTTTTAATCACTGATCCACTGGTCATTGAGTTTTAAGGGAACACCAATTATGTGTGCTAATTGTTAATATAAACTTGTCTTTTTTTGTCATCTGTTTAATAATCTTTTTGTTATGTCTTCCAGGGTTGTGTCAGTGTTTCAACATAGATGTAAAGCATCCACGCATTTTCACTGGTCCAGAGGATGCTCTGTTTGGCTTCTCTGTTTTACAGCATGAATCAGATGGAGAGAAATCGTAAGTTTGTGTGTGAGAATGTGTGTGTGAAAGAGAGACAAAGAAAGTGACACAAATAATTAAACAGTCATACTTCTTACTCGAAATTGGATGCAAGATGATTTTTTGATAATAATAGACCGGCAAAATGTTACTCTGTTGAAGAATGCTGGTCGGTGCTCCCTGGGACGGGCCGCCCAACAACAGGAAAGGAGATGTGTACAAATGTGTTGTGGGGGAGGAGAAGAACTCAAATTGCATCAAAGTGAATCTAGGTAAGAGACAGGGATTACCCTGAAAATGTATACATCAAATTTATTTGGTACCTGATGCTAAACTGGTCTATCTATCTGTCAGGTGAATCTGCTCTCCAGAACGTATCTAAAAACCTGAGGAATTCTCACCTGGGAATGACTCTCACGCCAGACTCACCTGATGGCTTCCTGGTATGTCGCCTCCACTCTGCAAAACAAGGCTTTTTATTTTTGCCATGTGGCTACTGGGGTTGTGTGTGGGAGCTGGAAGGGATGTGGTGAGACCAGGTGGTGTTTGTTTGACAGAATATGAGTGAATCAGCACCGTTGGTGTGTTTTTATTTTACTTAAGATGTAACCACGTGTGGTTCGTTGATCCCTCACTTCCTGGATACCTTGTTGAGATTCATACGCAGATTTACAAAGTCCTGCACAGAGACTGATTATTTACCTAACTATGCATCAGAGATGTTTAAAATCATTTGGGAATAACTTAAGTCAAGTCCCAAATCTTCAGAAGCGAAATACATGTTAAAGTAAGGTAAGTACTGAATGTCCACAATTAAAAGGTCATGGCTTTAGGACGCTTTCCTTTCAACAATGTGGTAAATAGTGTTTTTTAGATAAATAAAACAAAGCCCCCCATTTAAGCTATCTCAGAAAGTCAACCTGAGTTCACTGCTACACTCTTCTGTCATACTTCCTCTACTGCAACATATATCCAAAGCACCCTTTTTTGTAGTTATCTTAATAGATGATTAAAGGAGAAATAAATGATCAATAGACATCAGAATAAGATAATTTTTTTGTTGATCAGTCAAATCAAATCAAATCTACTTGATTAATCGTTACGGCTCTAGTTCATATAGCTTCTCAAAAGCCATTTCCCCTTGTCCCCCTGGCTTCCACCTGGAGGCTCTGAGTCTACAGTCCCTTTGGGGGGAAGTAATTATCGTCACTCCCCACTCCCTGCTGTGCTGATGTTTCCTTGACGGGAGTGAAGAGATCAGAGCCTAGATGACAAATATCAACAGTGAACATATTATGCATTCACATAATAATGTCAGTTGACTAAACGATACTTTCAAAGCATAGGGTGAGTAATTAAATATGCAAAAAGTGTGTCTTTGCATTGCATCTTATTTATGTTCCATTTTTGTGAATGTACCAGGGACTGAATGTTTTAGTTCTCATGCCAAAGTAAAAAAGTCAAATGTCAGTGCAGTAAAGTCTTAATTCTACTGCTCTGATTGACACACACACTTATACTTGTATTGCTGTTGCTGTCTAATCCTGATTTCTCCAGTTCAGAGGCTTCTGGGTTACAGAAAAAATACTGTGTGTGCTTGAGTGTGCGTAAGTAAGTGTGTTCAGGATTCTGTTTGTGTTTGAGTCTATGTGTGTGTGTTAGTATGTGTGTGTGTGGGTGTGTGTTAAGAAAGTGTGCTTGCGTGTTCTTGTGTCTGCCAGGTTTTTACTGCTACTTCGGGTGTGGAGTCGTGTACAGTTCACGAACGCTAGCCAACGTAGCTTTAGAGAGAGAGAGAGAGAGAGAGGGAGAGAGAGAGAGAGAGAGAGAGAGAGAGAGAGAGAGAGAGAGAGAGAGAGAGAGAGTGTGTGTGTGTGTGTTTATCTTAACCCCAGTGGTCAGGTCTATAACAGGAACGGAATGCGTCTCCGGCCCTTTGTTAATGACAGACCTACCAAAAGCCATAGCACCTCTCTCACTTTTCTCCATCTTTTCCCTCATTCCTTTTTCTCATCAATCTCTCCATCCCTTCTTCTCTGCCTGTCTGTGTGCCTTTGGATAGACCCATCTGTAATGACAGGGCGAGCAAAACCAGGATGTTTCTCTTTCTCTCATTATTCCCCCATTTCACCCCACTTTCAGTCTCCGAGCTGTTTTGTCTCTCAGCTCTGTGCATAAGTTTCTCTTTTATCTTTCCGGCAGCTCTCCTCTCTCCGCACTCTCCCCCTTATTCCTTCCTCTTGGTATGAAACCCAAATAAACGGCATACTTTGAAGACAGAAATATTTTAATGTGATACCCCACCACCACCACCCCACTCGGCCCCACACCCGCCCTCCTTCATTTAGCACAATCAGATTTAAATTGCTTTACTGGTCTGGTGTTCCAGCTCTGTTAAACCACTCATGACAACAGTGACTGCCAACATGTCAACAATAGTCCCCCCCCCTTATTCTTCTGTCCCCCAAACCACACTATTGTAGTTTTTCCATGACTTACTCCCTCTCATGACTTGTTTTCTCTTTGCTCCTTGCCTGCTCTCGTTTAGTCTTTTTGTCAGTGTCTATACGTGGGTCACCCAGCCACATTTATCTACATGCTCAAAACCTTTCATAACAGTCAGACAAACTCAAATACTTGAAAATATAAACTGCACAAATTGACTGTTGACGCTCCTGAAAAACAGATGCTGATGAATTGGTGTGCATGTGTGTTTTGGCAGGCATGTGCCCCTCTGTGGTCCCAAGAGTGCGGTACGTCTATGTTCAGCACCGGCATCTGTGCCTCCGTCAGTGATGATCTAGAACCAAGAAAGACCATCGCTCCAACAGCACAAAGTAATAATATGTTTGCACACAAACACACACTGAGGCAAAGACACATGTTACACAGGCCTGATGTAGCCAACCAAATATTTTTAAACTCCCACATGTGCCAGGATGCTCCACATACATGGACATCATAATCGTACTGGATGGCTCCAACAGTATCTACCCCTGGTATGAGGTCCAGAACTTCCTCAGCAACATTCTCAGCAAGTTCCACATCAGCTCAGACCAGATGCAGGTAAAACTCCAAATCAATGTGTATTTGCACTGCCTTTAAATATTATTTACATTAGTAATGGAAACTTGTGGGTTTGAAATTGAGTTTCATCTCCCACTTAAATCTCTCGACCCCCCTTTGCTGCCCAGAGCAGGGCTGGGGTTTGCGTGCAAAGTGTGAGCAGTGAGACAAGCTTTGAGTGAAAACATGCTCAGAATGACAAATGTAAAGAATCAGTTGGCAAATATGAACAGAATGAATTGCTCTAGTAATGTAAAGGGACATGAGCCAGGCTCGCTTGAGGTTGAGGAGGAGGGTTGAAGTGGATCAGGGGACATTATTCTGGGCTAAACAACAAGAGGAGTGAGAGGGGGTTTGGGTCTTGAAAAGGGAGGGTGGTGGGGGGTGAGGGGTAGCAGGCAATGTGAGGTGAAGAGGAAATACCTCTGGTTTTTGAATGAATTCAAAAATTCCCCAAGTGCAGTGTTTGCTTTAAGAGCTCGATTGGTACTTAAAGAGATAGCTCTACCCAGAAACACAAGTCTCAGATGTTGCTTTCCACAACTACGTGCCAGCTCAATCGTGAACATGTGGCATTATTGCAATGCTTGTGTGTTAATGTGCGTGTTCGTGCATGTATATTCAGGTTGGTATACTGCAGTATGGCGAGGTAGCAGTCCACGAGTGGTCCCTGAAAGACTACCAGACCACACAGGAGGTGGTCGAGGCCGCCAAGAACATCAGCCGGCAGGAGGGACGAGAGACGCGCACTGCATATGCCATCCAAATGGCCTGGTAGGCTTGTCAATCACTGTTACCTCACTCTTATTGGCTTGCTCGCTGGAAACTATCTGGCTGTTTAGACATTTGTGTAACATTCTTAGAGGTTTTCTCTAAATATATCATTGTATAATTTATAGTTGTAATGACAATCATTTCTGTGTTCTTTAGTCTGTGCCTCTTTCTAATGATATACTCCAGGATAATCCCATCAGGCTGCTTTTGATTTATAACATAGCGTCAGACTTAGTGTCAGACAATTTTTTAGATTTAACAATGTAACATGGAGTACTTAAAGCTGTTTTAATCAATATTTTATGTCCACAGTCCCACGAAGCTTTACACAGCTTTTTAGTGTCTTTTATATTATTGTTTTGGTTTAATGGCCCACAATTTAGCTGTTTTGGTTCACTCTCACCAAATTCTCATCAAACATGTTTCCAGATGCTGTGTATGAAGGCAGCTGTTTCAATGGTCCTAAAATGCTGTGCGCTCTACCAGCAAAGCACACAAGAGCAGACAAGGTTAGCAACTAGCAGCTGAACACAGAACATAGGAAAATAGGTGGTTCAATCCCCGGCTCCACCTGTCCACATGTCGAAGTGTCCCTAGGCATGATGCTGAACCCCAAAGTGCTCCTGATGGCTGCGCCACTGGTGTGTGAGTGTGTAAATGTTCCATTAAATGAGATCCAGAAGAACAAGTTGATACCTTGCATGGCAGCCTCAGCCATCAGCATGAATATGTGCGTGAAAGGAGTGTGAATTTTGACATGTATTGTAAAGTGCTTTGAGTGGTCGGAAGATTAGAAAAGTGTTATGTAAGTGCAATCCATTTAACATTCACAGTCAAGCATTTAGCTGCTAAAGAGACAGATTTCTGCATTAGGAGTTAAAGAAGACCAGAATTGAGCTGAAAGGGGACTAATATGGGGTAAATATGGACTTTAATAGGTAGACACAACAAACACCACTGCAAATGACTGCTAATGTTGCTTTGTATCTGTTAGATGTGTAAATAAGCAACAGTTTGAGAACATATTTGCCCTAAAAAACCTAATAATATGTCAATGTAATGTTTACAGTGTCTAGTGGGGCCCCCAAATCTGTTGAAGTTTAAGTGAATTATGTTATTCATATGTCTGTATAGTGTTTTTGGAAGTGCAAATAATCTTATCCACAGTTACTACGAGCAATATATAGATGATAAAATCATGATAAAATGTGTAAACTATCTTTAGAACGCTCCTTTAACTTACTCCTGACCATATTGTTACACAGTCTGTCATCACCTTCATGACTTGTCTTAATAAAATATGTTGGGGGTGTCTCAGCCGGTAACCCAAGTCTAAAGAAACAGCTCTATAGGTTGAGGGTGAGTGACTGAGTGCAAACCTCTTAGTCTTAAAATATCTTTTTAGATAACAAAAATAAAATTCCTGCTTTATTAAAGTCATACCCACATAGAGCACCACACCCAGGCCTGATGTGTGGCCATGACCTCCATCTTGGAATGTGTCTGTTGGAGAGGTGTTCAACTTCTGCACACACACGCACACACACACGCACTCACACGCACACGCACATGCACACGCACACACACAAACACACACAGGCACACAACACACAGGCACACACAGATAATTAGTTCCTGTTTTCTGGTACATTTAAAGGTAAAAATTAGAGAGGTTTAGAGGAACACTTTAAAGGTAGTTGAAAAGCAGTCACTGGAAAATGGAGCCAGTAAAATAGTGTAAATGTGGTCTTAAAACATCAGTGACGGGAAATCCAGACAACCTTACTACACACTCTCTCCACTCTGTACCTTTTACTGTTGCTACCTTTCCTTGTCGGATGGTGAAAACACCATCAATAGATTCATCGGTACTCATTACAGAAAAAAGAAGATTTAATTTGAATTTAATTTCAGCTTTAATTTGATATCAAGTTTATCAGTTTATTTAAACATATGCACTCTCACTCACACATACACACACAGATGGAGAGATAGCAGGGTTGGCACAGGGCAGGAAAGTGATGGGGTAGGAAAACAGCGAGATTAGCTGAGCTGGACTAGCTGGCTGCTGGCTCAGCAAGGCTGCAGGTGTGGCACAGTCTGACCCAGCCTGGTCAGCCAAGTAGCACTCCTACAGCTGTAAAAATATACACACCGACACGTACAGTACACATAGGCACTGCTGAACACCTACACACACACACACAGGAGCTCGCTCATTTACACTCACAGCCACTCAAGCATAGTCATGTCTTTATTTCTATACTTAAAAGGTCAACATTGACTGCATTCATTCCCTTACCCACAAGCTTCAACTTTCAACTTTAACCCTTGCTACCGCATGTTTGACCTTTAACCTTTACCCTAACCATGTCCTTATTATATACTTACCCCTAAACTCTAGAACTTAGCTAAAATAGGCCCTAAAAGAACAGGAGACATGCAAAACATCCTCTCTAGCTCTCTAGAGACTTGTTCTCGAGTTGCACTTCGGTCACGAAAACGAGGACCCAAAAGTTGACTTCATGACTGCACTGCATAGTCCAAATTACTAGAGACTTGACAGTCTGGGACTTCTGGGAAGATGGTGAAATAATTGTAGTTTTAGCTCACCCAAGTCAGTAGAAAATAAACTCACCAAATAACTTGACACACAAATGACATAAAATTGTATTGATGAGTGAAGACACCCAAGTCGAAAAAAAGCTTAAGAACAAATGACAGGGATTACAGTATTAATTAATATTACAGTAAGAACTGTGAACATAAAGATAAAAAAGATAAAGATACATTTATTGATCCCACAGTGGGGAAAATTAATTGGTACAGCAGCTCAAAAAATAGTGATATAGAAAAAAACAAACAAACAAAACAAATATATACAACAATAAAATAAAAAAACTAAATAAAAAGACCCTAAAATGCAATTATAACATATATATATATACAACAATAAAATTATAAACTAAGTAAAAGGAAATGAAATGACCAACAACACAACATGGAGGTATGGCCACACAGGTTGATTATGGAATATTTTGAGAAGGCATAGATTGACATTTTGGGAAATACACTTTTACTAAGCCGTATGAGAAGATTGACACAACTCATGTTTATACAGGAAATAAAAAAAGAAAAGGAAATACTTGACATTGTTAAAAAAAAGGAATAAAAAGTCCACTGATTCGGCTGAAACTGATATGTTGCATGTAATGGGTTTGAGCTAAGCTAGCAGTTACAGGCTGGCAAAATAATACAACGTCACAGATCAGTAAACAAAAGCAATCTACATGCACCAGTTCAAAATCAACAACTTGATATTACTGAGTTCTGTGAAAACATACCTGCAAATTGATGATCTGTCTCCTCCTCTCCCGTCCTGTCTTCTACATGGACTTCAAACCTCCCTCTCTCATTTACTAACTGATGTCGCCAAGCTGTCACTCTGTTTGAGGCCAATACATATGTGTATTACATTTTTCAGTGTAGGTCCCACCACAAAATTCAGCTCAACAGCAAGCAAAACTTTGGGATCTGCAAACAAACATTTTTGATTCACATTTTGATCACAAATTTGAAAAACCTATTCATTTTGATGGCATAATAAAGATGCAAAAGTAACTCCATACTCTGCTTGGAGAAGACTTGATCTCAGCTTTAAAAAAAATAGTGTTGCTCTCAAAGGAGGAACTTGAGAAATATACTGACCCCCACATTGCTCACAATATGCGCGTGTGGACAAAAAAAAGTGTTGCTTTGGACAAAAAACAATAAAAGACTTGAATTTGCTTATAAAAGGTTGACGTAACTTGACTTGGACTTTACCTCAAGGATTTAAAACTTGACCTGAATTTGCCCCAAAGCATTCAAAGCAGCTCTGCAGTCACACACTGAACACCGCAAACACTGGATGACTGGATTTAAAGTCTGCCGCACAGACAGGTACCAAAAATAGTAAGTATATTTTGACACTTCCTGTGCAGGAGGGCACTGTGTAATGTCGACATGTCAATGACAGTAAGGAACTGCAGAAGTTACCATAGCAGTGCAGAGTAGATGGCAGACTGTTGCATCAACATCAAACAACCATCTACAATTGGATGAGCCACTGATTTTAGACTGCTCCACCCGTCTGAGACACACAGAGTCACCCACCCACACAAACACACACGCACACACACACACACGCACATGCACACACACACACACACACACACACACACACACACACACACACACACACACACACACACACACACAGACCGCTGCACTGTGTCATTACCACACTGCTGTGACTCCATAAAATGGGTTGTAAATACGATCCAGCCTCCCAATTAGCTCCACTCACTTTCTCTCTTCTTTCATCTCCCCTTCCCTCTTTCCCATCTTGTTGTTTCTTTCATCTTGATAAATCTGTGCCTTCTGCCTTTCATTTTTATTCTTTCTTCACTTTTTACCTGTTTATGTCTGCCTTTTCATTTCTTCATCATTTATTTCTCTTTTCCCTCCTCTTTTCTTTTGTTTCTCCCTCTTACTTCAGGTTTTCTTCACTGTATAAGTCACACAATCTTACCACATCAGAGCAGGATTTGCACTTCTCCGTTGTTTGGCTTCAATTTAGTGTATTTTATCATTCCTTTAGTGCTTTCATGTTGCATTCCCAACCTCTTTTTCTCCTTTTCAGCTGTTGCAGTTGTTATTTCTGTTCCTCTCCCTCTTCTATAGCTAGTTTTTCATTCTTTACAGGCTTCTTGTAGGTTACCTTTCTACCACATGTCATTTCTCGTCTTTCAAAATCATTAAATCTTTAACTCATCACATTTGTTTGTCTCCTTTATTTTCCTTCCACTCCTCTCTTCTCTTTTCCTCTCTCCTCTCTGCACCCTATGTAATTTGCAGACTGCATAGGGGGAAACGGTTGTTTTTAACTCTGAGTTGCTTGTGGCTGACCACAATGTTATATTTAGGCAAGGGCTGGAGTTAGGCCTGAAAATGACTGAGTTCACTTGCAGTGACTACTCTCCCCAGTTCTGTGTGTATGCGCATGCATTTGTGTGTGTGTGTGTGTGTGTGTGTGTGTGTGTGTGTTTTGGTCTGAGGCTTACCAACCCCATTGAATGCTTAAAGCAGGTCTTACTGAGAACAGGTTTCCTGCAGACAAACAGGGTGCGGCTTTGGTCTGTTCGTGTGTGTTTGTCATTTAAGTTTCCTCTCTGTATCATGGCAAAAGCGGATGGGAATGCAGAGATGCGGTCGCTGTGTGCAGTGACACATGGATGCTGCATGCGATGACCAAATAGAGTCAACTGGCAGCTAATGTATGTGTGTCAAGTATGACTGATAAACATAGTTGTGGAATGGTCCAGTTGTGATGTGGACCATTTATATCGTACTTGATGGGATCTCATATCCAATGTCTCAGTGTTTCACTAGCTATTCATTTTCTCAGTGAAGCACTTGAAATTGTATATTATTTTATAGGTGGTGCTTATTTGATATTTTAGGAAACCAAATGACTGGAACTGCCTGGTATCCTCCCTCTCCCTCAGGCCCTTTCACTCCTTTCATTTTGCACTCTCTCCTTCATTTTTCATTCTCTCTAGTTTGCTAGTCTGCCTCGATTCAAGATTTTTGTTTTTAGTAAAGCAGTACGACAGAATGAGAATGTGTTCTTTCTTTTCTTTGTAGCACGGAGGCATTCAGTGCTGAGCGTGGGGCGAGAGAGGGCGCCACCAAGGTGATGATCGTAGTGACAGACGGAGAGTCACATGACGGGGAGGAGCTACCAGACGCTCTGGTGGAATGCACGAGCAGAAACATCACCAGATACGCTATTGCTGTGAGTATGTACAAGTGAAGCCCACTAGATACGATGGTGGGTCATTCTGCCATAAAGAGAAATTTAGTTTGAGTATGCCTCGTAATGTTAATTCATTTTGATTTTTCTACTATGAAAAGAGTAAAACTATTGTGGGAAACACACAATCAACTAACCTACATTATCAACAGGGTGTGTCAAGCATACCTGACATTCCTCACACAGAAACTGGTACGAAGACCATACTTTCACTCAAGCAACCACACAATACCACCGCCACTCTACCCAAAAATAACAGTACCAAATGAACCCCTTGGGTCAACTAAAATAACCAAGCGGGAACAAAAACGCTACCTTTTCAGCCCCACCCGCCCCCCTCAGCAGACAGAAACACACTGAGCGATGCAATGTTTTTTGTGTCAGTGGGGCAGACAGACTTTGGTGGCAGGGCTGGTTGCAGACCTCTCCCTTCACCACAAGAGAAGCTGAGAAACCTTAAGACTCCACTAGAACCAACGTGGAGAAGGAGTGGCACTATAGACATACATGAAGATCAGATATGCTGGCAGGCTTTGGATGGAGAAGTTTAGTCTAGCTTTGAAAACTTAGCAGTCACAATGTTTGCATAGTTGATAACTGAGGTTTGAAATATCATAATATTTTATTAGTAAAGTATAAAATCTATCTAAAACATGTTTTTAATTATGTGGTTTGCATGTACTTTGTTGCTAACCACGTTTTCGAATTTCATGTATGGGAGCCATAGTACTCAGGATGTTTCTCCTGCCTCTGGAACAACAGACCGTTGTGTATGATCCGGATCCCAACAAAATGCTTTTCTTCCTAATTCTAATAATTCTGGACATGTTGGGAAATTAACTACATTGTCAATTACAAAATAATGTGTTTTCTCACTTACATCTTGTAGTTTTAAGCCATGTTTATTTTTGATAAGTTTTGAGATTTTTGATTCCACACCAGCAAAACATACATTCTTCGTTCGCTTTTTTGTACGCATTCAAAATTTACATTTAAAATGTCAGAACAGGGGCGCAGCTTACTGGTTGCGATACACCACATAATGGCAACAGTCATGGTTTGGTTTTGTCTGTGGACCTTTGTTAGTCGTCATACTGTAGCCTACCTCTCTTTCTACCCCCATTTCCTGCACTCTCCACTAAAAAATAAAGGCAAAAATAGCCCAAAACCCTTTCTCCTGTATAAATAGTCAGAGTTAAACTGTTCCATGTGAGGTTTGTGGATTGTCCAACGTTTTCTGGAAAGATATATTACTGATATGTGGTTGAATTTTTTGTGAAATGTATTTTTTCAATGCTTTGAGCACTAGAGATGAAATTCCATTCACCTCGGTTGCATTGGGATGGAAGTAGAAATTTCAGATACGGATATCTGAGAAAATAAAGCAGCAGCAGGGAGAGGCTGAAGCTTAGCAAACCGTAAATTGTGTTAAAGCATGTTGTTATTGTAAAATTACAGTGGACTGCTTAAATAACCACTATAACTGTTTGACATGTGCACAACAGAATTCCAGGTCAACAAAAGTTTAATTCAAGACAAGGTCGCAGACAGCCAGAGTAAAAAGGCAGGAGGTAGAGCACAGACTGTAAACATAGCCCTGAATTTAAAGAGAAACTAACAAAACTGGATGAAGAGAGAAAGAGGTGGGTTTTGTGGTCTAGTGTTTGTCTGAAAAATCAAAGTGATGACAGGTAAGTACCACTTGACAGAGCAGCCATGATTTGATGTTGCTCTCCATGTTGCTGCTGCTGCTAATGTGTGTAGGTTGTGTCTGTGTGAGTAGTGAAAATGGCTCACAAGGGAGGGCAGAGCATTCAAAACAAGAGCACAGTCACTGCAGACTGTGTTTTTTACATCAGTGCAAGTCAGGAGGTAGAAGTGTGTGTTTGTGGGGGAGCAGTTTATGCCGAGCGGTGTAATCTACACTTACATTTACTTATTCAAATACAGTTTTGTTTCCATAAATCACTGAAACCTGGATATGTGCTTTACATTTTAACAAGACGTATCCCCATTTCTCTTTTCTGTCTTTTCTATTATTTTCATAACTATGTTAAAGTCAGTTGTCAGCCTAAGTAGAATTTCTCAGTCTATAAAATCTTAATGTACATATTTATACATAGATTATCTTCATGTTACACACTACACCCCTCTTCGAGTCTCCCTCCCTCCGTCTCCTACCCTTTGAAAACAGAGGATTTCCTTAGTTTGCTTGGCAGCCGGAGTCACAGGGGGACTTTTTTGGGTTTGGTTTCTTTAGTGGAATTTTCTCATTTGTACTTCAGGTGTTAAGCCATAGGCCACTTCTGCATCATCTTTTCATCTCTCAGCTAGGTCTGTGCTCTTCATTAACAAGTCTTTGGTGGCTCCCATTTCCTCTCTTCTTATGCTTTCCAGTCAATTTGTTGCCTTTTGGTACTCCTTAATTACTAGTAAATTACAAAGGCAGCGACATAGCTGCAAAGTGGGTATATTTTCATTTGAATTCTGCTGTACCCTGTCAGCAAACTTCAGGGTCTCTACACTGGGGTGGTGCTGGCTCTCTCTTCCCTCAGACTCTATCATGTCTCTATCTTCACTGTCCCTCTGGAACATGGAGAAGTAATTGCTCTGATAAATGCCAAAGTCTGTGTTTATGCTCTCAGTTTTTTGCTTTCATCCCCCTTTTTTTTGCTTCCAACTTAATCCCTTAATGTTTTATTGGTGTTGTCTTACCTGTTTATTCATTTATTCCTTTTTTCAAAACTTTTTTTTCTCTTTTTCCCATGCTGGGCTCCAGGTTCTGGGTCATTACATCCGTCGGCAGCAGGACCCTGAGACGTTCATTAAAGAGATAAAGTATATTGCCAGTGACCCTGACGACAAATACTTTTTCAATGTGACCGATGAAGCAGCGCTCAATGACATCGTGGATGCCCTGGGAGACCGCATCTTCACTCTTGAAGGTATGTGGTTGAAGGATGGAGGCTGAGGATGAATGAAAGATACACTGGTTTAAAAAAGAAGAAGAAAGAAAGCCAAGTGATCATTATTTAGCTCAGCAATGACGTCAGCTGTTGAAAACCACATGATTTGAAGTAGGGATAACTTTAAAACAACCCACCATGTTTTATGTATAGCTTTGTCACATGATGACATATACTGCTGGTCACAAAAAGCAAAAGCATAAAAATTCAGACATTTATTGTATGCTTTATATCTAGTTTGGATATTTTCAGTCCAACCGTCCGACCAAGTGACAGTGTTTCTTTAATTTCAAGTCATTGTAAGCCTGTATTAATACCAGGAAATTCTATTTTAAGTTATAAACATAAACCACGAATTCTTTGCATTAAAGAATAGGTCCACAATTTTTCAAGTCCATCTTAAAACAATAGTCAGGTGCCCAAATGAATATTGACACAGGTTTTGCTTGCTGTTATCATTCCCCCAGTTCATACTGTCTATTAAACGATTCCTTCGTAATGTGCTTGCAATGTAAGAGATGGTTAGTCATATCAAGTGGTTATCTTCCACATGTTAAGTCTTTTTTAGTATAAAATTCCCCCTTTGTGTCTCAATGGACAGTGTTTTCCTGTTCAGCTGCAGTGGAAGGAGAGGAACAAAAAGAGAGAATTTGACACTAAAATTAGTGTAACTACTTGCTTCAGACACACTTTTGAATATCTTTTTGTGTTAAACGAGGGAGATTTTGTCCCCCATCACTTATATTTGAAGTGCTTTATGAAAGGATCATTTAATGGTTAGTATGAACAGGAGGAATGATTCCAGTAAAAGCCTGTTTCAGTGTTCATTTGGGCTCCTGACTATTTGAAAAAATGAGAACATGTCCTTTAAAGCACAGATGTTTTGATGTCAACCAGCGCACTCTTATCAAGTCATCATTATAATAAATTCATAATGAATGAATTTAGCAGTAGTAGTTATTTTATCATATTATAGGAAACAACTTCATCCTGAACTTAAATTACAAATATAATATGATGAACATTTTTATTTGGCTCCCTGCTTACAAAGTGATTAACACTTCATCATACTTTTGTTTATTTATTTCATTTATTAAGAAAGTTTTAATTTGTTAATTAAATAATTAATCGACCAATAATAAAAATAAGGAAAGAAATATGAGGATACCAAAACTGGAGGTAGTCTGCCTGAGAAAGAAAAGGAAAATGAAATAAAAGGATGTGAGTTAGGATTGCTTTTGCGTGAAAAATAAACTGTTTCTCCTGCAGAGAAAGCAACTATCACAATAGAACAAGAGAGAAAAAGCTGATGAAAAGTGATGCCACTGCTAAATGTTAAGGGAACTTAGAGAGGAAGAGACAGGAGGAAATGAAAGGGTGAGGCATTTCTGCCACCTGTGGTCTTCAGGGGTAGTGAGGGTGCTAATGATGCCATCAAGATCTGGTCCCGAGAGGGAGAGGAAGGAAGGGAGGAGGTGTGCAAAGAAACATGATGATAAAGAGCACTGACTTCTGTCCACCCTCAGGCACGCTGGGCTACAACGAAAGCACTTTCCACATGGAGATGTCTCAGATTGGCTTCTCCACGCACAAACTGGATGTAAGTCCGATCTGTAGTTGTTCATCTGTTTGTTGAGTGAGTCTGCTTTTCATTTGTGCATCTAATCCTTGCACCGCTCTCTCTCTCAGGATGGCATTCTGTTTGGGATGGTGGGTGCCTATGACTGGGATGGTGGAGTGCTGAAGGAGGGGACCAACGGACGTATCATGCCACCCAGAGAGGCTTTCGAGAGCGAGTTCCCACTGGAGCTCAAAAATCACGCTGCTTATCTCGGTACCCAGATATTACACCACTGAACATATTGTTCAAAGTGCATTACTAACACAGATTACTGTGTAGTCAGAAACCAAGTTAACACATATTAAGGTTACTCCGAATAAAGGACAGACATTGTTGTGTCCTGGAATGATGTGTTACTACATGGTATAACATAGACTAATTTGAAACGTCTGTCTTCCATGGTGGTGCATTCATGTGTTGGTGGAAATCTCTGACATGGAAGCCTTCAGTTTCTTTGACAGACCCCTCTGCACGTGCACCTCATTTAACTGAACGCTTTTCCACTCGGGTATAGTTACTCTAAACGCAACCTGTGAGAGCAGGTAGTTTGGTTACACTTAGAAACTTGGAAACTACAGTTGGTTTGTAGTAAATGTGTAGTAAATGTAGTAAAAATTGTAATGTGATATTAATGATGATAATGACAATGATGATGATGATGATGATGATGATGATGATGATGATGATGATGATGATGATGGTGTGTGTGTGTGTGTGCAGGTTACACAGTGTCATCTGTGATAGTTGGTGACTGGAGGAGGCTGTATGTAGCCGGGGCTCCTCGGTTCAAGCACAAAGGCAAAGTCATCCTGTTTGAACTCAGTAATGACGGCGATGTCAACATTGTACAGGCCCTCAATGGGGAACAGGTAGAGTCCCCTCTCGTTAGTATGTGTTTAATTATTTGAGCAGAAAACAGAGGGAATCCTATTAGTCAAAGATTTAAGCAATGCCTCCCCCTACTGGCCTTAGCTGAAATAACATGTTTCTGTTTTTTAGATTGGATCTTATTATGGCAGCGAGGTGTGTGGGTTGGATATTGACCAGGATGGCATCACTGATGTCCTTCTGGTTGCAGCTCCAATGTACCTCGGCTCAGGAAACAAGGAGGCCGGTAGAGTCTACATCTACACTCTCAGCGGAGTAAGAAAGCAATTTAATGGTCATTCTGCTTATTCTGGATTATTATGCAATCATTATGAAAATACAAAACATTTATCAAATTCTTGTTAGGTCCTTGTAACAATTTTCCTCAAAAGACTGATAATATCCCTTTTTAACCCACTGCAGTATATCCTGTTACCTATAACTCTTTCATCCTCCTTGCCTCTTCTTTCTTTTTCTCCCAGGAGGAGGTGTTTGTATCTAACGGTACTCTGAAGTCAGAGGAAAAGTCTCAGGACGCCAGGTTTGGTTATGCACTGGCAGCCGCTCCAGACCTCAACCACGATGGCTTCACAGACCTGCTAGTAGGGGCCCCACTGGAGGACGAACACAGAGGGGCAATCTATGTCTACCACGGTGATGGTATTTACATCAACCATAATTTTAAACAGGTATTTGCCATTTTCTCTTACAACCACAAGCTCACTGAGGCATTTCAGAATTCAATCAAACTGACTTCTGTTTTCTCTCTTAACTTTTCAGCGTATTCCGGGGTCATTGATTTCCTCCTCCCTGCAGTATTTTGGCCGCAGTCTGAGTGCTCGGTTGGACTTGGATGGAGATGAGCTAATAGACTTGGCGGTGGGAGCACAAGGCAGCGCTGTACTGCTCAGGTGTGTAGAGAGGAAAGAGGGGCATTTTTACCACTGATTTTATTTTATAGCTTCAATCACTGAGAGAAATTTGAAGGGAGAATTTAACTGGATAAAAGATTAAATTAATCACTCAGCTAACTATGATTTCCTTTTTTTTTATTAGAGAAAGTCTTCAATTTTAGGTTAGAAATCATTCACTGGCTGCTACATTTATGCAGAATCACATGGCTAAAAATGTAATTCTACTTTATTCTTGACTGTCCCCTCTGTCCCCAGCTCTCGAAGCATAGTCCAGATCAATGTGAGTCTGTCCTTCCAGCCGCACTCCATCAATGTCATTCAAAAAACCTGCCAGAGGGGAGGCAGAGACTCAGCGTGTCTCAATGCCACCGCCTGCTTCACAGCCGTCTCCCGCTCCCCCGGACCACGCAGCAACAGCTTTGGTACAACTCTTCATTCTTTTGTAAACTTCCAAATTCTCTACAATGATAAACTGCAAATGAGGGAATTTTCCAGCACTCACCATCTGTCCTGACTACCTGCTTTCCTTCCCAGAGCTGTGGGTGTCGGCCATGTTGGATGACAGGAAGCTGTCTGCACGGGCCCTGTTTGATGACAGCTCCCACCGACAGACTCAGCTGGCAGTGCGAGTGCACACAGGACAGACTGTCTGTTACAAACTGCCCTTCCACGTCTATGTGAGTGTTTGTAAGCACACCACATACACTGTAACACAAACACATACACCAGGGCAGACTGAGTGAAACTTCACTAACATTTGTTTCTTTCACAGGACACAGCAGATTACATCCGTCCAATTAGCTTCTCACTGAGGTTTAAGATCAACAACACAGAGAGTGGTCCGATGTTGGATGAGGGCTGGCCAACCACTGTCAAGAAATATGTGAGTGAGAGTGGATTACTAGCTTTCTTATTGCATCACATTTATTTTCTCTGTTCCCAGTGTAACATGCTTGCTTTCCTTCTTATACCCTTCCAGATCTCATTCTTTAAAGACTGTGGTGAGGATGACGTGTGCACAACAGACCTGGTGCTGCAGGCTGATATGAACATCTTTGGCACAAGGTACTGATCTGAGACTTTCCACTATCCTCTTTTCTTTTCACACTAATTTAACAATATGAGTTGTTATATTTTCTGTGAGTTTTCACTGTGTTTTCTCCACAGACAGAAGCCTTATGTGATTCGCAGCCCTCGTAGGCGTCTGGCGGTGGAGATGCAGCTTGACAACAGACTGGAAAACGCCTACAACACCAGCCTGACGCTGCACTATTCACGCAACTTGCACTTCTCCAGCCTCAGCATCAGGGTAAACCACAAACATATACTCCTAACACATGCAGCACCATGTGAAACAAACCCTAGACATGTATCTACATGCACACAGCCTCTCTCTTCTTTTATTGTAGGAGGATGCCCACTTTAAGATTGAGTGTACAGCACTTGGCACCAACAGCCACTTGTGTAATGTCAGCTATCCAGTGTTTCGCTCCCAGTCAAAGGTAGGTTCACTGCCGAGGAAATAGCTCCATCATTCTCTCGATTGGGCCAACTCATACTTTACTTCCTCCAGGTAAAATGTGTCACTTCAGCAGACCGTTCTCTTCTTTGCACGCAGGTGAACTTCACGTTGGAGTTTGAGTTCAGCTGCACATCTCTGCATAATCGAGTCCAGATGAAGCTCATTGCTGCCAGGTAAAGCAGCATTGTCTTCATACACCATGCACAGTTTACAGATACTGAAAACTTCAATGATAAACGCTAATTTTTATTTTATTTTGGAGCTACAAGACACAGTCAGGCTCCTCAGTTTATCCATTGGGTTCTCTTACAGTGACAGTGTGGAGAGAGAGGAGACTTTAGGGGACAACAATGTTCAGCTGCAGAGTTTTGTTCAGTATGAACCAGACCTATTTGTTAGCAGGTATGTATGTACAGTATACGGATATTTTAGCTTCTCTCTTCTGTTTTTTTGTGTTTTCTTGTATATTTACATGCTGTTTTTTTGTCCTGCAGTGACTCTAATTTGAACCGATATGAGGTTCACCCCACTCGGACAGTGTCAGAAGCAATTGGACCAGAGTTCTACACTCACCTCAGGGTAAAGATAATGCAACACATTGGCTTCAAGTTTTGTGAAGCTATAAAGTCAATGGTTTGCAATCACTCTAAAAACAAGACGAAGCAAAATTAGCACATTGTTTGTTTGTGTTTGCAGCTGCAGAATCTCGGCTGTTACTCTGTGAGTAATCTGGAGCTGAGGCTACTTCTGCCCTCTGTGGCTGCAGGAGACCGAGTCTTCATGACTGTCACTGATGTCTTTTCATACAACGTGAGTAGCTCTTTTTCAGTGTTTGTAGCTCTTTGTGTTAGATCATATCTGACAAATCTGAATCGCTCCGTAGGCTACAGGAGTGAACTGTAGCATGCTGAGTGATCTGGCCCAGCTGAAGGCCAGACAGAGAGACGTGCGACCCCTCCACCCTGAAGACATGATGCAGAATGACATACTGGTGAGTCCCCGACGGCACAGCAGCTACTGAACAATGTGCAGCATCAGCGTATGTATTAATGTGTGGTTTGCTTGTGTGTGTGTGTATCCACATGTCTAGAACTGTAGCAGGTCGTGGTGTACAGAGGTTGTGTGTGAAGTCCAGCAACTTCTGAAAGGCCAGACTGCAATCATTCGTGTCAGCCGCAGAGTTCACGATGATTTTTTCAGAAAAGTGAGATACATAACAGCACACAGCTCATTTCAGCCAGATTCATCTGCCCTATGAGACAAAGATTGCTCATCACTTCTGTGTCTCCTTCTGTAGGCCAAATACAAGTCGGCAAGGATAATAGGTGTCCATCACCTCGCAGCTCAGGAGACTAACCTCATCACTCTGGGCACAGGAACAGTCTGGAGAGAGGTAAGACTATTACAGGATATAGAACAGCAGACTGGGAATAACATTTATTTTTTTCTAATCTCTCCCTGTGTCTCTCTTTTCATCTAGACTGTACTGGAGGTGCTGAAGGGCCGAGCAATTCCCATCTCACTGTGGATTTTGATTGGTAGCATCATTGGAGGTTTGCTGCTATTGGCGCTTATCATCTTCATACTATGGAAGGTATTTTCATGTTAAACTTAACTTCAATTTCTTTAAGAAAATATCAGTGTTATGGACAGAATATCAATTTCAGTCTCATTTTTCATCAGCTTGGGTTCTTCACACGCAAACAAAGAGGAGAGGATGAGAACCATGAGGACTGAGCCGAGCTTTTGCTGCCACAACGTCATTTCATGACGACTACCAGAGTCCACTTCTTTCCAGGCACAGAGATAGTCCTGGGACCTGACTCAAGACACAGACACAACAGGGACCTCCAGGACCAAAGAGAGCACCATGAGGGTCCAACAAAAATGCACTACCCACTATTTCCAGGGTTGGGAGCACTTATGTAAATAATCTTTTTTTAATTTTAAGGAAAAAACAAAGTGTATTAAACCACAATTCTTCTATTTAATATACAGATGTTTTCATGGTTTTACATTTCAAACAATCACTTCATCTTAATGTTTGTCCTACAGTTTTGAGTGTGTTTTAATAAATTTAAAACTGTTGAAAAAAGATATCTTGTACTCTGTTTATTCTTGCATGCTGATGCGTGCAGTAAAAACAAAAAACAATCTATTCAGATTTTATTCCGCTTCAAAATGAAACAATGCAGTTGTTATATATACTATAAAACAGCCATACTTGTCAGCATTCATACACAAAAAGTAAAGGAAAAACACTATGTTCTGTAGGTTTTGATGCTCGTACATCTGACTCTCAGCTTGTGGATGTGGCGGTGGAGTTGACGTAAGATTCTAGCAGAAAGATGGTTTCATCGACCTGGTTCTCTGCTGAATCTAACCTGGAGGGAAATAGGAGAAAAGAACAAGAACAAAGGGAGGCAGTCAGAATAGGAACACCACTGGATCAGGTATCTGACTCATCTCCTGTAGAAAAGGGAATTGCAGGTTTATTTTGTCTACTTACTTGTTGATGTGAAGCCGTAAAGACTCCAGCTGTTGCTTTTCAGGAGCAGTGATCATCTCCTCAACCTCAGTCAGCTGTTCTGGCTCGGCTCCGCTGGCCTGCAGAGATGCCAGGATTGCCTCTATTCGCTGGGATTTCTCAAGCAGACGCCTGTCAGTCAAACATAAAACCATTAACCCATCATCAGTGACACAGTGTCCGAGTAAAGCCACAGTCAGAGCTAAATGAGCCTTATGAATTCTGCCTGTGTGGTGAGGCCAAAAGCAGGGGGGTAGGAAATAGTGTGGGTGAGGTGGTAAATGTGTGGCTAGCAGGCTAACAACAGTTGTAAATTAAACAATGTTTTATCAAACATTTTGATATCATTAACCTCTGTCTGTCACAAGTAGCATCCCCCCTCCTCTGCTGCAGGATTATTTAAGTATTACATTATGAAAGAAGAATATAAACAAGCAATATTCAATGAATGAGAGATTACTCGCACCCGTCTCTTTAAGTAGCTGGTTATCAGAGAGTCTCACAATTTCATGTGTTAAAGTTATATCACCTCTTTCAAAGTGAATGAGGTGGACTTAAAGCAACTATGACACTCAGCTCCACATAGAATTGAATAGGAAGCAAAATCCAGTCGGACTGCAGTGGTCAATGTGCAAGTTAATCAATGATCATGTGAAATGATCTTGCTCGTAGGCCAAGAGTCACACAGAATTACTAATGACAGACTCACTTGCTGTTACTGGACTCAAATAGGCGTCTCTCGATGAGGTTTGCTACAGTCTGCAGAAGAAAAAAAAACACAAACAAGACATCAGTGAAGGCACACAGCAGAAGGAACAGAGCATGATTATGCCAATTGCACTCTTCATCCATGCAGGTTAATTGTTTCACCTTGAAGCTGTTCTGAAGCAGCATTCTTGCAGTAGGGAGCTGGTTGACGGTGTAAAGATAGAAGGTACGAGAGGGAGCGTAGTCTGGAGTCTTTGGGATTTCCTGTAGAGAAGGTAGATAATGGCAGTTCAAGAAAGTGAGTGGGTAATTTAAAGATGAAGAAATCGGGCTGCTCCTGTTAAGTTTGATGACTCAAGCCATCTCGGAGTCCCCATTCAAACTGTCAAATTTACATTTTTTATCAGTGAAATTGCCAAATGGTCACTTTTATTAAATTAACCCTGTGTCATTGTCAACAGAGCAACACAGAATAAAAAAATAGGCCGCAATTTTTCACAGGTCTAGTTTTTAAAAAATAACTAATTAACTTAGTGCATCCTAAAGATGTGTGCCAAACAATTTACAAAGTAGATTTTTGGACCTGACTTTTCCTAGTACTCCAGGCATTCATTCATGTTCACACTTAATGAAAACTGGCTTGGCGAGAAATTTGCTTTCGTTAATGTAATTCCATCACAGTGATCAGTCTGTCCTCTTCTTTTTGTCAAATTTGCATTGTTAACCCTGTAAGGACCAACCTTAAAAAATTATATACATCACATGTAGCTGTACTAAAAAAAATCTTAGACCAGAATTTAATAACTGAATAAATTATTTCTGGTGGCAGTACTTCAAACTCTACCTGTAACAGTATTTAAAGCTTTATCTGTATCTTATCAGTTAAACTGGTAAGTTTATCAGTGTAACTGATCCTGGGCTTTGCAGCGGTTTGTTGCATGAGACAGAACCAAGTTCTGAATGTTTTGGGGGACACTTATTGCATTGTTGAGGGACAGGTGAGAATGATCCTGAATGAGCAGATGTAAGTGTTCAGGGGGATGCTTGTATTTATTTGAATAGAGAGCATAACAAGCTAGCAGTACTTCTAAGCAGTGCTGTGTGAATTAGGTGGAATGTCTAAATAGGATTAGGATTAATTTGCAGTGAAATGATTTATCCAAGAAAATACGTAGCTCTCTACCCTGAACACTTGGTCCACCACTCTATCTATTCTTTCAGGTTATCTACTATGATATAAAACTTATATGTATTATTTAGACTGTTTTTTTTTTTTCTTTCTTTTACCATTTCAGAGTGTGACCAGCAGAGAGAGGTCTAATATACAGTGTACGGGATGTGATTGTTGCCATTCAAAATGGACGGAGTGATTTTGAGATGGAATCAGACAACACTGAGGCGAGTGGTGAAGAGGCTGATGAAGATGCTGTAGAATTGGATAAAGAAAACCAACAACCCACTGACTGCCCAGGTGGTGATTAAGTGGACATTGAGCCCCAAACAAACAAACAGACCATGCCAAGGTGTCGCTGACTGTAAAAGGATTGTATCAGTCCCAATACAGATAATGCCATTTCCCTCCATGCACCACTGGAGAACTTCTAGAAGATTGTGTCAGAAGACATGATTTAGGCTCTAACAAAAAACACAAATGAGTACAGCTTCCAAAAGACTGGAACTTCTATAAACACCAACACAAAAAAATATTGAGAAAGTGATTTGCATGTACCTGAAGATGGACTTAATGCAAATTTCTGGAGTATGTCTATGGGAGATAGACATACAGTACCCCTGTTTCTAATGTGATACCACGCAACAGATTCCAATCTCTGTTGACATTTTACATTTTGTAAAAAACGTAACTGTGTTGGAGACGGAAAAGAAAGACAAACTCTGGAAACCGTGGCTTGATTCATTCAGAGAGAAATGCCTGCAGGTGGTACAACTCTGTGGACGACATGATGAGTTCTATTTTGTTCTGTTTTTTTGTAATTTATAGTTATTTTATAGTTATTACATCACTTTGACAACTGTTTGAAAACCATATTTGGCGTATCATTGCAAAAAATGTGTTAATATATATATATATATATATATATATATATATATATATATATATATATATATATATATGTTCTGTATATATAAGATTATCAGCTGATTTATTGATATTGGCATTTTTGTACTACCTAATATTGAAATTGGCCCCAAAAAAACAGTATTGGTCAGGCCCTACTAAAGTGCTTTGTGTAAGAATCTTTACATGTCAAGCATTTACCTGTAGCTGGACCAGGTTCTGTGAGAGCAGTGTGTAGAGCATATCTTTGGCCTCCTTGGCTGGAATCATGGCAAAATCCTCCACCTGCTTCTGCTCCAGGTGACGTTTCCTTAGCAACAGACGGAAGATGCGCGCAGACCGGGATCCAAATCTGTCCAATTCAAAACAAACAAACTTATAATAAGTTTGTGATGATAAGGCATTCATATGTAAACAGAATTAAAACACAAACTCACCTCTCTTGTACCACAGACTCAAGCGTGGCCCGTGCTAGATTGGCCAGTGCTCTGTTCAGATCTGAGACGTGAGTTAAGAAAAGCATCCATGCATCGTGTTTCATGAGATAAATGGCACAAACCAGTGCATTGGTTATTTTTTCTCAGGAGGACTGTCTAAATTTGAATAAAAGATACTGACAACGTACATCCCTCCTCCGCTTTCACCAGCCTTCCCCACAAACTCCATCTAAGAAATGAAATGGGCAAGAAGATATAAAAAATGACTGAGGATAAAATTTAAGAATTTCTTGAAGAAGAGGCTTTGCAGAGGTCGTACCGGGTCATCCACCAGCAGAGTGAGGTACTGGTCTAAGATGGGTCTGGGGATGTTGTAGGTGGCTGGGAGGGACTTGAAGATCTCATTGGCTGAGAGAGGCTTTGTGCAGGTGGCTGTGGGCAAGGTCGTCACCTCACTCATCCTCAGCATAGTCCTCACTATCTCACTGCTAGTCTAGTGTTGTACAGACGAAAGACATTGTAAAAATAATCAATCATTATAATCATACACCATCATAATATCAACTGTCCCTGTTGTAGAAAAGAGGCAAAGTAGGTTAAAGTTACGTATGACTCCTTTGATTGTAACATTTTTCTGCTATCCCACATTAACTGGGGGTTAATCAGACTTTTGATATTGGGCTATAAACTGTGAATTTGTTCCTGGCACTATAACTGAAGCACCACACAACTTAAATTGTACTTGTTGACATGCAAGACAAACTTAATCATTCCTAAAACATTTGAAGCCTGTGTTTAGCTGACCTGGTCCAGTTTGTTGGCTACGGCACCGATGATGGCCTGGTCTCTGAAGTGGAGATGGAACCTTTCAAAATTCACCTGCCAGTAAATCCCCTCATCACCATGATTCTGAGCGAAAGAAAAGCAGAGGGTACATGAGAGACAGTCAGAAAGATGGCCGGTCACACAAAAGATGTGGAAATATCATGTTAGGATGTAACAGAAAAACAATGTGTAACTAAGTTGGTTAAAACACCCACTTCTGTATCTAACTTTGGCCTCTTTGCATTCCTTTGGTCTTCTCCATCCTCAGTGGAGAGTTGGCGTTTGCCTCGCCCTATGAGAGTCACATGAGGCACCTTGTAGCAGTCGGGGAAGCTCTCTGGTGTGGGCAGGGTGGTGCTAACAGGGGCAGCAGGAGTACCAGGGGTAGCGGGAGTCGCTGGGGTAGCAGTGTCTGTTTTTGCTGCTGCTGCTGCCATTGGAGGGCAGCGCTGAAGAAAATGGGTCTCCACCAGTTTGGAAAAGGCAGAGGTCACTTCATTGTAATCCATACTGCGTCCCTCTGAAACAAAAAAGACAAAGAGAAAGCAGCTGCTGTTAAAATGCTTTTACAAAAAGTGACATCCATCTTTAACAATCTGCACAAATCAGACGTAAACCCACAAAGTCAAAGTAAGTATTTAAAAAATGTCTTCAGTTACAGTTCCTCTAATGGCCACTCAATGCTAACTAAAAAAGAAACTCCAACTGTGATGAAGTCAAAGAAAAATAGTATAACTTTTCCACTGAAATACAAAAGTAAAAAACATTTTCTCACACATCTTGGGATTTGTTTGTTTGGCTGAGTCAGTCATAATGATTGACACTTGCTCATCTGCTCTGCCTTGTCCCCCCCCCCCAAAAAAAAATGTCATCCCTTTTGAGCAAATGTGGATTTTCTTGCACTAGTAAGTGGTAAACCCAGATTCAGTTTTAAAATTCTACGATTAATACAGACACTGACCCTCCATGTTCTGTGTGAGCCGGTCAGCAACAGTCTTCACAGTACCGCTCATGGTCATGTGACCTCTCTGCAGTAACTCCTCTATGATTAGCTCTCCGGTGTCACCGTATAGGGTTTTGGCAGTGTAGATGTAACGTGGGTAACGCAGAATTCGTAGAATCAGATCAGGGCAAGTCCGATACTCTGTGGGGCTTCCAGGTCCTCTGCGGCCTGATCTGAACACACAGACGCCATGTTGCACGAGCACACACAGGGACTTTTTTATCTGGAGGAGGGAGCGCAAGAGTTGCTTCATCATCATGACTTCTTATATGCACACAAAAATCACTAATCAGTTTAAGGCAGAAAATCAGATTAAACATTTTAATCACATTTTCCTGTACCAACCTCCAACAAGAATCTTTATCTCTAACTTCTATGCACCTTTTAAACAAAAATCAACCATGCAGAACATATTATTCCAGGTTTATTCTCTCTTGCACTGTATAACTCGTTAATCACAAACTTATGAGTTCGTCTAGCAACTTGACTGTCCAACATGGTGATCAAAGAAGCATTTCTGTGGTGTGAAGTAGCTGTAAACACAATAACAAGCCTAGAAATAGTAAGTGTAGGAAAGGTACCAGGTCCAGCGAGAGGCCAGTCTCATGTATGATGGTTCTTAAATTCTGTGCTCCATTTTTGACCAGATGCGTTCCTACTTTCTCCACCACCTCTCCAAAGTGCTCCCGCAGCAGAAGACCACACAGACGCACCTCCTGAGCAGTCATCTGCATAAAAAAGGAGAGAGGAACACACAGGTAATGCAAGGTCTCACATCTGTACTCACTATATTTACAATATTTACATTTGTCTGTCTCTCCTTGATTCATATATTTGTAATCTTTAAAGTAGTGTCTGTATACTGATGTATATATATATTGTGTAAATTATTCAAGTATCAATATTTGGTACGCTCACTTCTAACATCTAAGGAAAATCATGCAACATCATAATACCTGATCAATATCCACCTGACTTGCACTAATGTACAGTGTACTATTGCATATTAACATAACTAAACTCTGTATATTCAGCAAACAGTATATTATAGTTGGGCTATATCTCTATTCTATAGTTAGTTATTCTGTTTTATATATTTGAGTTAGTCTATTGAGTTATTGTGTTTATTTCTTTTACCTACCTTATTGTTTTTGTATGTCTAGTGGCTTTTATTTCAAAAACAACTAACATGTTATCTATCTATTCATCCATCCATCATAATACAACACAAAGTGATAATCAGAAGGCCACACAGAGATAAGACTAGACGTGAATTAGTTTTTGTATTCTGATTTCTGGGGGCTGCTGTAGCACAAATTTCTCTCTGGGATCAATAAAGGAGGCTACTCTATCTATCTATCTATCTATCTGTCATAATACCAGGGTTGGGAAGGTTACTTTGGAAGTGTAATAGGTTACAGATTGCTAGTTACCCTATTTAAAATGTAATAAGTACTGTAACTATGTCAATTACTTAATCAAAGTAATGTAATGTATTACATTTGATTAGTTTTTGATTAGTTTAACCTGTTAGGGTAAGTGTACCCATTACGCCGACCAAAATCTAAGTTCAGGAGTTTTTCATGGATACTGACATGATTTATAAGGGAGATAATTTCTTATAAAGCAAGATTGATCTGTCATCTGAAAATGTATTCATTAGTTCATGTAGATTTTGGAATATAAAATAAAGATATTTTATGAAAAAAGTCAAAAGTCTGGCATGGGATTAATTGGTACTGTGGCACCATTTAATGGTAATAAGACCATGGATGGATTTCAAAGAATTATAAACAGCAATATATATATTCAGTAACATGTTATATGTTAAATATTAAAAAGTGAGGAAAAACCCCCCTTCCTGAGCAAAATCTTAAAGGTGTGACTTCATATGTAACCCCCTTTGTAATCGTCAATATTTTCATAAGTAACTGTAATTTAACTGATTAGAGTTACATTTATTTTGTGATTAAATTGAATAACGCTGTTACATGTAACTACTTACTCCCCAACACTGCATAATACAGCATGAAGTGATAATAAGAAGGTTACATAGAGATAAGACTAGACATGAATTAATTTTTGTGTCAAGTGGATGCTGTAACACTTTAATTTCCCTATGGGACTAATAAATGATCCATCAGTCATAATACAACATGAAGTGTCATCAGGAGGCTACACAGAAATAAGTCTGCACCCAAACACACACAAAATGTCCCCAACAGTTCTTGTTTACATTATTATAACAACAGTAAGATTCCTTTGACTTTAGTATTAGTGATCACATTATTCTGCTCAAACAGCTGAAACACTCTCTAACTGAAAACTCACTATCACATGATCATAAAAGTTTACTATGTAACCATTTTAACAAACCTTTCCGACACACAAGCTCCTGGCCACGGACGATCCTTGGAGACTAAACACATGCGACGGCTGCTCGTTGACAACACAGAGAGCACTTCCGGCCGTGCTCGCTGGGGTTTGGCCGTGCCGCGGTGCATGTCGGGCCGGAGGCGGACAGCTGTCTCCGGTTTGTGGAGGACCGACGTCAGTGTTTGTGCTGGTCGGTTCAGGGGAAGATGGCGGAGGCTGCGGCTGTTCCCCCGCATCGGTTTTTCTGTCATTGTTGTAAGGGAGAAGTAAACCCCAAACTCCCGGTAAGGCAGCTGTGGTTTTCTCCCTGAATTTATCGCACTTTCTTGTATAATCCGCTCGGTTGTCAAGTCCAGCTTTCTCCAGAAACACCGTGTGTTGCTACAGCTAAACCCGAGCTAGCCTGCTAGCAGCTAGCAGCGTTTGTTGTTGTAAATTCAGTGAATAAAACTCGAATAAAACTTTAGACAGCAGAACCAAATGTCAGCAGGGGTTGTCAGGCTTCCAGTGTTTAAGACAGTATAGTCAGAGCACTGTGATTTCAGCTCTGCTTTGACAGCTTCAGATGTTTTTTTGTGTGTGTGCACAATACAACACAAACAGAGGAAGAGGACTTGACAATTAATGTTATAGACACTTCACATTAGTCGTTGAATGCAACTTTGACTTTACTTTTTTTCCCAGTTTTTTTTTTCTGATAACAGACTTTTGACACGACGAGTTGGGGATTTTTCTTTTGGGGACATTAACATCTTATTTTTAGTTTCAGTTTTGAAGTCAAGCGAGTGGAGTGACACTCAGGCACTCCTACCAACAACAGGATGCGTTCAATACATATTTTACACTAAAATAGTTCAGGGTGTTCTTCCATTTACACTCACTTGCTAGTTTATTAGGTAAGATTTGATCAAACTAACGCACTCCTTTAATATAACAGCCCTGCTATAAATCATGATCATCATGAGGGCTGTAATATTCAGGTTTTTGTTGAAACTGTAGTAGAGAGGTGCTGATTCAGCTTTATGGTTGTTTAATATGATGTAGTTTGTTATGGTGCAGTTGAAATGCAATTTGCTATACTGACAGAGTAAAGCTGAAACATTTGTGGATCAACCAAAATGTATATCAAGTTCACTTTAATTGATAGAAATTGGGTGATTAAAATATATCCAATAAACTGGCAACTGGGTGTATATTGTGTTGTTTATTTCCCTAGCAGCTATCGTGTCAGTAAGTTAGTCCACACGATTATCTCGTAGTTTGATTCAACTCGTCGTTTCCTTATTTTTATGGTATGGCAGAGGGTAATTCCAGCCTGCCTAGTCACCGACTCTAAACTGGTTCGCTTGTCTCAGGCACACACTCAGTCCTGTGGCATGTCTTCACAGAGCCAACTGACTGCAACACCCGAGTTTATTATCACCCCACTCTACGACAGCGTATCCCGAGGACCATGTCTCAGTCACGTATCCATTTATACAACAGATAACTTTCTATGAGTGAATGACACATTACTTGTACAATCTTGCATGAGCACACAGTTCTGCTGATGGGGTGATTTCAGGTCTCAAAAACTCTTCACCTGAGCTTTTGCAGAGCTGTCAAAACGGCACGTGTATTTGTACATGATATTATTTTGTTTTCTGTTTATAAAAGCATGTGGCAAACTCAAAATAGCGAAGAAAGAAAAACCCCAACTGTTTTTCTAACCTACTTTTTCATTAATCCTGTTTGTATAGATTATTATTAAATGCTGATTTCTGGCCCTGAAGTTAAAAACCATTCTACTCAGTGGTTTTTGAAACCTTCGACATTTAGCTCCTGGGTGACATTCATAAAACACTAGCCGTCACACAGATCTGACGGCTATTATCAGTTGTAAAGACAAACAGGCCCAGTGCTCTCTTGTAGACCGAGCCAGTCAGCACAATGTCTGCACCAGGTTATGAGTTATTTGTAGGGCTGAGGCAACATGACAGAAATCATAATATTGATAAGAATATTTTTCTGATATCTTTATATCACAATATGGCAAATACAGTGTATTCAAAATTACCTCACTTCTGCCAACCTCCATGGTTTGATTCTGGCTTTGGACTTTGTTTGTTGCATGTCTCCCAATGTTTCCTGTCTCTCTACACCGTCAGCTGTCAAAAAGAGACAACAAATAATCAGAATCAGAAACAGGTTTATTGCCAAATAGATTTTCACATACAAGGAATTTGCTTCAGTCTGATTATGAATAATAATAAACATAGCATGAGGGGGAAAAAAAGGCAAGTACTGAAAAATACAAGAAACATAAGTGACAAATTAACAGTAGAAGATATGAGAAAGTTTTTTAAAGAATAAGTATGTGTCTGGTTTTTTTTTTTTTTAAATAATAGCGCTGTGCAGTTTTTTGCAGTAATGTGTAAAATATTATCTGGGAATGTGTAAAAGTTCACAGTATGAAGCATAAGAATATGTGAAATACAGAATATGTGCATTATTGTAAGACATAAGTTAAATGTGCTCTCATGCAATAATGTACATGTGGTGTCAGTGGGGGTCAGGACAACAATCAGTGTCAGTGGGGGTCCCGGGCCTTGTTGATGTGGCCAGCTGCATTCGGGAGAAACTGTTCTTGTGCCATTACGTTTTGGTCCTGATGGACTGCAGCATAATTCTGAAGGGGGTCGGTTTGAAGAGTCTATGTCCAGGGTCGGAGGGGTTGGCCACAATCTTTCCTGCCTACTTCAGGGCTCTGGAGGGATGGCAGGTTGCAGCTCATCAGCCACTCAGCAGAGCGAATGATGCATTGCACTCTGCCCTCAACCTTTGGCAGTGTACCAGATGGTGATAGAGGAAGTGAGGATGGACCATCAATGATGTTCAGCTCCCACTTGAGGTCCTGGGTGATGATGGTACTCAGGTGGAAGGACTCCACAGTGTCACCTAGGGATGATGGTGTTATAGGTGGAGCTGAAATCCATAAACAGCATCCTGGCATCAGTTCTTGCAGTGTCCAGGTGCTGGAGGATGTAGTGGAGGGCCAGGTTTACTGCACTGACCACAGACATGTTGGCTCTTTAACTGCAGGGGGGTCCAGGAGTGGATCCATGATGGTTCAAGTTGGGTCTCCACAGGACACTCAAAGGACTTCTTTACCACAGAGGTCGTGGTGATGGGTCTGCAGTCATTGAGTCCTGTGGACCTTCATTTTTTGGGGACAGGGATGATGGTGGAGGCTGGTGCGTGGCATGTCTCCAGTGATGTGCTAAAAAAGTCTGAACATGGCAGACAGCTGATCAGCACAGGGCTTCATGGTAGAGGGAGATACAGAGTCTAGTCCAGCTCGCTTACTGTGGTTCTGTGTCTTGAACAACCTGTTAATATCCCTGTCAATATTCCTGTCCAAGATGGATAAGATTGTTATTGTGGTAGGGGAGTAGGGGTCTCTGAGGTGGGCAGTCCAGTCTGGAGCTTGTGGATGGAGTCACAGGGGATGGTGTTAGGACTGTCAAATCGAAAAGTTCAATTCAATTAGGTCATTGACCAGGAACAACTGTTAAAGTTTCTCAGAGTACCATCGTTCATCATCTCTCACCACCTTAAATAAACCTCTATTTAGACTCTTTAACGTGGTCCTTGTCCCTTCCCTGAAACATTTCCTCCTTTTCCAACCTGAGCTCTCTGAGTTTAAGCTGCAAACCAGGGCTGTCGTTGTGGTAACCAACCCTGGTGCATGATGGTACACAGCTGACCTCACTGAAACTGGTGTATGACATCACAGCCTCTGTGTGTTCATCCATACTGTTGGTAGCAGTCCTGAACAAATCCCAGTCAGTACAGTCCAAGCACACACAAAGATCCTACATAGCTAATATTAAAAACCATAATGCATTTTGTTTCTTTTCATTTCAATTGGTAACTCAATAAAATCACATAACAACAATACAATTCAGTCATTCAATTGAATTTTTTTTTATTTGAAACTGCTTTAATCATCATTTTAGTCATTTTTCAATCAAAACTGCCCAATACTTTTAGTTCCAGTGTCTCCCATGTGAAAATATGCTGCTTTTCTCTGCTTTTTATGATTGTCAACTGACTATTTTGGGTTATAATGCTACATATAATACATGGACATTACAGTGCTCCCATTCTTATTAATCAAAATTGTCTTTGTCCTTTCTTTTTCTAGGAGTACATCTGTCCAAGATGTGATTCGGGGTTTATAGAGGAAGTAACAGAAGACTCTAGGTAAGGGGGCGTGTCTTTCTGTAGGTCTCACATCTCTACACAACATGAGATGTTATGGCCTGTTAGTGTTAGTCTGGAACAAATGCAGATACATGGACTGTTAAATGTTCTCTTGTGCTTATTTACTAGAACCTGTACCTCGTAGTTACACCATGCAGTTTTGTCTCAGTCTAAACATTTAACCTGAACATGTGCAGGGGGTTTAGTACACATTGCTAATAATGTGTCTTTTGTCCCCTTGTGCGCTGTTTCCCTCAGTCTCCTAGAGGGTGGCGCTAACGGGATAGATGACACAGCCACACAGTTTGCAGAGGTACGAGTTCATCTGAGGGGGTTTTGGGAGTAGAGGGAGGTGTTGGGGAGGGGGAGAGATTGATTGTAATCATTGTCTGTGTTTTCATTTGTCTTCTTCTTTTCCTTCTTTTGTCTCCATTCACCTTTCCTTTGGTCATTCATTTCCTTTTTGCTTGCTGGCTCCTCTCTTCTCCCATTAACTTTTCTTATTGTATCATTATGCTGCTTTCTTTTCCTTTCCATACCCCCACTGTCCAAAACTCCCACTTCTTCAACCCCTTACCCATCCCATTCCATCATGTCTGTAGCTATGGCACCTGCTGTTACTGGAGCGGCCGTTTACAATAGACAGCGACAACCCTGACTCAGACTCCCAGCTCCCTAGAGGGCGCCTGGGAGGTCTCAGTGACCTCGGAGGGTTGGGAGGTGGACCAATCGGGGGCTCAGTCCCAGCAGGTCTAGGGGGACCCATCGGGGGTCTACTAGGAGCTGGGGAACACTGGGGACCAGGACGTCCCCCTCGCCTGCACAGCCAGAGGAGATACCGGTCCAGAGGCAGCACTAGGCCCGACCGCTCGCCCGCTGTCGAAGGGTGAGTAACTGACTGGTTCAACCTCACCCACTCATCCATCCGTCTTCCTCACTGGCTGTTTGGCTCTCTTCTCTTCCTTAAATACTCCCACTTATAGTAATGACAGTGCTATTTAAACACTCACATTTTCTTGTTTTTGGTAATCACATAAACTATACCTATCAAACTATTTCCGCTCTCTTTTTTTCTGTGTCTCAGCATTGTACAACAGTTTCTTGCCGGTCTCTTCGCTAATTCTGGAGTCCCCGGCTCACCTCCCCTCTCATGGTAAGACAGTGTCACAGTGTTTGAATTGAAGCATCTATGTTCAAATGAATTTACTTTTTATTAACTTGTAGTGTCTGTGTCTCTTTCAGGACGGGAATGCTGCATTCAAACCCAGGGGATTACGCCTGGGGGCAGGGAGGGTTAGACGCAGTGATAACACAGGTAAACCAAACTTACTTTAACTACATACTAACTTTGTTTTCTTGTCACCTTTTAATTTCTCTTCAGTTTACAAATGTGTGTGTGTGTTTAGTTACTAGGTCAGTTGGAGAACACAGGACCTCCTCCAGCAGAGAAAGAGAGGATCTCTTCTCTTCCAACTGTTAATATCTCTCAGGAACAAGCAGGTCAGACACTCCACATTTCTAATTTTTCTCACTCTGACTCACCATGTTTTTCTTGTCCTTTAACTACTAATGCAACATTTCTGCGGACATGGTTTGAGTTGTCCTCTATTTGTAATAACTTAGCTCAGCACCCACCTTTGGTTTGAACATTTGTTCCTAAATCTAAGTTTGTCGGTAAAGTCATAACCACGTTCTTAGTATAACTAGCGGCTAATTTTAAAATAGTAATTAAGATGTTTGGGATGAAATGTCCATTAACCTTGAGAGCAGGTTGGACTATATATTACTTTTAAGATGATGTCTTTTTGCATGCTGGTCTTTTACCTCCCCCATTTTCTTCCAAGCCTTCTTTGAATCTGTTTTTTCTCCACTTCCTCTTCTGTGTGTGCTGTTCTGCTTTACCACATTGCTGCAGCTGTGTGGTTATGGTTATGCAGCCCAGTATTTGCAGGGCTGTTTATTGCTGACTTATCTAAATAATTAACAGGCCTTCAGGTGTCAAAAAATATATAATTTGTTCTGGTGTTTTCAGTCATTACCGAAACCATGCTTAGTATCCTTATTACTGATTGAATATCCTGGTAAGAAATGTACTACATAGTTATAACTTTCAGTACAAGACACTCTCAGGTTATTATAGTGGCTGATGATTACTACTGAAAAGCATGAGGGTACTGATATTGGGTAAGTTATAAATTCACATTTCTCTGGTGTGTCCTGCAGACTGCTGTATGGAATGTCCGGTGTGCAAAGAGGACTTTGTGGTGGGAGAGCCTGTCAGACAGCTACCCTGTAACCACTTCTTTCATTCAGACTGTATAATACCATGGCTGGAAATGGTGAGTGAGAACAAAGGAGGCAGAACATCTCAGACTACACTCGAGAGATGACTCTTTAATGACAGGTAGTCATGTGTATGAGTTATGCACCTTACTCATGAAGGTATTAAAGGAGACACATCATGCTTTCTGTGATTTTCTGTTGTTTTACCACTATATTTTTATATTATTACTATATTGGATGTCTATGTTGAACACTTTCACATGTTCAAAACTTAAGGTGAGCATATGTAGAAATGCTGCCTGGAAGTCAAAAGCCTTAGCTTCACCCTGCTCTGAACGCTTTGTTCACAGAGTTTCTATGTGGATGATGTGTTCCCTTTAGGAACTTACAGGAACTTGAACACATGCTTTAGTTCTCTGGTAATCGCTACGGTAATGGTAGGATAACACCACTGTTTTAGAATTGTGGAAGCTTGTGTTTAATGAATGTCTAACAGAGTAAAGCTGTCACATTAACTTAAACCAACAACATATTGTTTAATGCTAAATCAGGGTTTGTGTGCCCACGCTGCAGCTGCCCTACTATTCCAGTCATTAAACATTAGCAGTAAGGAAGCTTAGCTGACATTTATTTGACTGTCCAGATAGAAAAATCATTGCATTCAAAGTCAAAGAACCACAGCATCATGAAAAATAGGACTAGAATAAGAATGAATTAAAACTAAGAAGTCAGACACTTGTGAGAAAACTGTTCAAAGCTTATGTTGTCTCCATTTTGTCCACAGCATGACACATGTCCAGTGTGTAGGAAGAGTTTGAATGGAGAAGACAGCAGCAGCCAGCCCCCGTCAGAGTCCCCCACCCTCTCCATGGACCCTCGCACACAGGAGAGATGGTCCTTCTGAGACGCCCACCTGTCTCATCCCACTGTTCTCCTCGCCCACATCCAATGACACACAGAGAAGACAAAACGCTTCTCACTTTCCTCTGTTGCAGTCATAATCATCTCAGTTAGATTTTTTTTTGTATTTTTATTTTCTGTTTTAATGCCTTTCTCCTGATCCATTTACACAGACACCCATACAGACGTCTTTTTTTTTTTGCCTAATAACAAACCAGCCTCCATTGATGATCAAGCCCATGTCTTCTCAACTTCCATCTCTCAAGCCAACTCTTTTTCCATCTTTTCTGGAAATGCACTGCTGCAATACACTATTGTGGAGAAATGCCAGACTTTATATCATGTACGTTCCCTCTTCACTTGCCCGATGATTCGCTGAAACCTGCAACTGAGCCCTGTAGGGGTTACTTTCACTCTTAGCATTTACAGGGGCTGAATGTGAAAACATGAACACCTTAATATAAGAGCCCTGCAATAAATGTAATATTTATGAAGGGTGTAATGGTCATTTTTTGTTGAGATTGTGTCAGATAGATTTTGATTGATCTCTAAGGTTATTTATTATAGTGGCATTTACATTGGATTACACTGTAATGGGTGTTCATGGTATTGCATCCACCCTCTGTAGTGTACTTCAATTAAAGAATGCAATTGAGTATTTTATAGGAATAATGTTGAGTTGCTGCTGTTTAATGGTCACCTATGAGGGCTGTGACATCACATGAAAGCAAGGGATTCCCTACATTTTTCGGGTCTCATCTGCATCTCAAAAAATATTAAATGTTGCACCAGTAAGGGAAAATTCAAATCTTCTGAGCTCGGCCCATTATCTAACGCTTTAGATTTCATTGTACTCCTCTTGGTGTATATATTATAGACAGATGACATCCCTGTGTCATTTTATTCCTCTGTTGATGACTTGTATTTTGTTTCACATTTTTATCACTTTTTTTAATGTAAATAATTTTAGTCCAACAACTTATGGTTTGCAAAGGAAAAAAATGAGAATGGAGACAAATGTGAAATACCTGGTTATGAAACTGTATATTATATATATGAAAAAAATGTCTATGATGTATTAATAAATTGACAAAAAAACTTAAGTTTAATTCTCATTGTTATGTTACACTCTGTGCACACACAAAACATACAGTGACGGCATATTCAAGTTGAACAATATGTGCTTTATTTCAAATTATCAAATTAAATAGTAACAGTGAAAGGCATTTACAAACTGTACATTATTTATAGGATTTCCTTAGAAATAAAAGAGGACACTTCAAGCGTCTGATTAATTAAAAATCCAAAAGGCACCAGTTAAACTTCAACACAGGTCACTTTGGTGATGATACACTTATTACTTTTCCTGATTACAAATCTGCAAATATTTTTTTTAGGATGATAAACCATGAGGTGAGGTTGCTCTAGTTTGCACAAGGTTAATTTAAGTGGCTGCTGAGATCACAAAAGCTGTGCTGAATGGTACCGCAGACAACATCATCTGTTCATTTCTTAAAATGTGCGTGATACTGAAGTACCCAGTGTAATGACTGCTTTCTTAAAGCTGATGTTCCAGCTGTAAAAGCTTACATTCAAGTGAAAGAAATGTATGGGATTCATGATCAGTGTGTGTTCCAAGCAAGTGTGAGTAAGGAGTGAGCCGGAGCAGTGCAGGGGATGTAGCCCACAGCAGGATCCCAGACTTCAAACTGGATTTCAGATGACGACCTACAAAACAAACAGTTTAATAGAATTTGTTAAGTCATTACACACATTTATCAAAGATCCCCTCCAGAAATGTTTTCAGATGTATATAAACTACCCTACTTTGAATAATAATAACTGTCCAATATCACTTGTCCAAAATAAAAGGTTAAATATGTAATTAAAATCCTTAAAATTACACCATCTCCTTTTCCCTCATAAAAGAATCAAATTCAGTGTATTTATAGAGCAGATGTAAAAACGAAGAGTTAACCTAAGTGCTTTACAGAAAAATATAGAATTCAGTTAAATAATTAAAACAAAATAAATATATAAGTAATTTTGAGAGCAATTTCACTATACTATTAAAAATTAAACAGGCTTAAAAATGATTCTATAAAGGTGGGTCTTTAGCTGGGATGTAATAGTGATGATAGATGGGGAAGGTTAGACTTTTCCACAGTCTGGCGGCAGCAGCAGTGGAAAAAGCTCAGTCACTTTTTGATATTGACCGTGAACATGGAACAAAAGGAAGTAACTGATCAAAGGATCTCAGGGGTCTGGACATGGACTGAGGAGATGAGCGATGAAGGCTGGTGCCAAACCATTCAGAGCTTTAAAAACATTTTTTTTTACTGGTAACAAGTGGGGGAGGCCAGTACACAGGTGATGTAGTCTCTTTTATTTGGTGTCAGTGAGGAGTCTTGCTACTGCATTTTGACCCTCGCAGAGAACCTATGAATACAAGGACTGGACATAAGATGTCTCCAATTTCACTGAGCAGTCAATTTTCAGTATTTGTGCACTGGAGGCTTCAGGTTTCCGTATCACAAGTGCAAGTTGCATACTCGCCCATGATTGGCTCCAATCTAGTTGTGATGTCACAAATCATGCTTGCAAATACAAGCCTTAAACTCAGATGTCAAATGAGCACCGAGAAACTCCTGTCAAGTGTCAAACTCTGCACATACATTATTCTGCACAGTGAAGCTCAAACATCCAACTGAAGGAACAAAAAGTAAAACACATTTTGGTGTGAAAGGGGACTTTTCCACAAACTGTACCTGTTGAGTATGATGAGCACCACTGAGCCATCTGGTCTGTTGAAAGCGGAGAATTCCAGGTGTGTTTCGACACTGGCAGACACACCCACTCTCTGAGATCCCTCCCACAGGAACTTACTATGTAAAGAAAAAGGTCATTTGTGTGGATCTCATTTGACTGCCTAGTGACAGAACAGGTGAAATGTGCCATTCAGTGTTAAAAGTAAGAATGTAAGACTAAATCCTAGTCTGCTACCTGAAGTGGGCCATGCTGTAGTAGTGTGGCTGCTTGTAGAAGACATCTCGCTTTGTATCCACTATCACAGGGCTGTCCACAAAGTTTTTAACCCAGTTTGGCCCACCCGTCTGGTCCAACGCCAGGTTCCAGTCAGTCCAGCCGACCACATAATGATTTAAGTCCTGCCATGGAGGAAACACCCACAGTTGAGTGTCTAGAGCCTCGTCTAAGCTTTGTAAATTTGTAAATAAGATCTGTGAGTCAGTCGGATGGACTGGTGCCAGGTGTTTTGTTTAAATTTCACAAGGACAGCACATCTACATAAACACATCCCCACTGATTCACAAGAAGTCCTGAGAATGAATGCGTCCATGCAAAATGGATAGAATGGAGTCAAATTTCCTTTGAGAGAGAGAGAGAGAGAGAAAGAGATAGAGAGATAGAGCAGAGAAAGAAGATAAAACACCAGTTCCAACTTGCTTTAATGGCCTGCAGGCAGTTTCTAAAGAGTGTGCAGCAGAGTACAACTTCTAAACCTGCGCTGCAGCGTTGAGGGAGGTGACTCACCTCCCTGAAACAACTCGTGGCTTGTCAAGTTTCTGTTAGAGTGGAGCTGACTGAACAAGCATAACCCTCATGAACGATGAGGGTTAGGCTTGAAACGATGAAACGATCATACCTGTACGACCGTACCTGTAGAATATAGTGTGCGTAATGTTCAGCTCTGTTCCAGCTGCCCAGCTTCACCCCTCTGTCCAGTGGGCTCCAGCCAGAGCAGGCCTCAGTGCCAAACAGGTAATACTCTGGGTAGAGGTGATGTGTGACTCCAAGGCTTATCTCTGCTGGGACAAAGCAGTCCATGTACCAGTGGACTGCCACACCGTGAATGTACCTTCCTGCATGAACATCACTTAGGACCTGAAAGGAGACCAGATTTGATTTAAAACAACTTTCTATGTAAATGTGTGCAAGTATTTAGTTTAAGAAAGCTACTCCTTGTTTGAAAGCCCCATTTTTAGAAAGAGGCTTGTTAAATTTGTTTGCCTTGATGTTTGCATTTTCTCCTTTTCCCTAAAGGCATGGTTTAGATTCTCTATGAAAAAAAAAAAAACTTATCTCAGCTACAACACAAGACAAAAGCCTTTCTTCAGTTTGATCCCTATCAGCCACATTATCCCTTTTAGCATCTTCCCATCTCCCCTTCCCATGTTAACCATTTGCAGCTCAAAAATGTGAAAAGCCCTTTATTCCTGCAGTCGCTTCACTACTGATTGAATGGTAGATGAATACATTGGTTTTAGCTTTCCATTGCAGAATTCAAAGTTAAAAATAAAGCTGTCAAGCTCAACTTTGTTTAGCTTATATCTCTCTTTTTGTATCTTAACGTTACTGTGAACTGTGTTCTGCACTCGTCTTTTTTGAACATATTTTCTTTTGTTGTGTGGATTTTATGTTGATTTCATTCTGCAACATCAGAGTAGCCTCAGGTAAAATAGAGTTTACCATGACCTCTCCCACTATCTCTCTGTCCTTGGACTCACCACTTTAGCCCAGTAAGGCAGCAGCAGGCGGTTGTCATCCAGTATGAGGACGTGTGTGTGCGGGAATGATGAAGCATGCAGGGCAGGGCCCAAGTCCAAGGCCACCCAGTCCCTCTGCTCCTCAGGAGTGAAGCCCAGAGCCTGGAAACTGCAGAGAGATAAAAATACATCTCACTCGGTTGTGAAATCTAGGAGCTGTGATGATTACTGTTGTTTCACAATCTTTTGTTTGTATGTAAAATCCTGTAAGGAGAGAGACCTGTAGTTTGTCATCCGCCCTGCAGAAGGCTCATTCCCTGTGGTCAGTGCCCAGAAGGTCAAGTTATATTTAGCATATTCCTCAAGGAACCTGAAAGGAAAGAAAACCATCAGAATCCATTCCCCTTGTATCAAGCATTATCAAAGTGTTGAGATAAAGAAACATGTTACTTGATGTAGTACTGAGCCCAGGTTTTATGCTCTTTGCCCCCTGGCTGGCCCTTCAGGGAGCCCTTTCCTGTGAGTGCATCATTAGTTTTCATCCAGGCGGGGGCGCTCCAGGCGCTGGCCAGCAAGGACAGGGGCCGAGGAGACAAGGCCTGTGCACGCTGCAAGAGGGGAATCTAAGACGAAAACAAAGCGGGAGGAGAGATGAGAGGGATGAACTGACAAATATGTGTTTGAGTGTGTGTGTGTGTGTGTGTGTGTGTGTGTGTGTGTGTGTGTGTGTGTGTGTGTGTGTGTGTGTGTGTGTGTGTGTGTGTGTGTGTGTGTGTGTGTGTGTGTGTGTGTGTGTGTGTGTGTGTGTGTGTGTGTGTGTGTGTGTGTGTGTGTGTGTGATCTGCCATAAGCTACTTTTGGGGACAAATTTCAGATCAGTTATTTTGGGGCCACTAGTCCATCTGGGGACAAAAGCCATGTTCCCAGATGGGAAAAGCAGTGGTTAGTGTTAGGGTTAGGAGAAGTCTCTAGGATATTAATGTAAGTCTATATAATGTCCCGAAAAGTGACCAAAACCTGATATAAGTGCACATATGTGTGTGAGTGAGTGAGAGTAGGAGAAGACCTTCATTTTGATGTCCTCGGTAGCCAGCGTGAAATTGTCCAGGTTGTAGTCTCCATGTGTGTCAGCGTAGGTGTATAGACGGGTGGAGAAGTCACAGCTGGCCATAGGTACACGCACCACACTGTAGCCAATACCTACCAGACACACAGCATCACTTCCAAGTAGATAATAACTCAATGCTATCATTTATTTTCTGTTAGCTAGTCGTATTGTGATATGTTTAGACATGTCTGATGTTCAAATCAGTGATTCCAAGCATGTTGTGATGAAAATCTAACAAAATTCGTTATTGAAGCTTTTCTTTTACACAAATAAAGAGGTTCGGTCTCAGGTAAATGATTCTGCATATATTTGACATATAATGATATATACTTGCTTAGTTTCACTCAATTCCTGGATGCCTATGGAATCATGATTGATGTTATTTGATCCTACAGACACTGAACAATCTAGCCAAAATAGCCTAATTGCTGTTTGACATGTCAGACTACATCAAATACATAAAAAGGTTTGTCTGAAGGGTTTTATAGTTTCTGACTTTGGGGAAGTGGGGAAAAATGTAAAATTCTCCAAAACTACAGTAACTCTGAACTAACTATAACCAAATCACACAGATTTAGGCTATTCTGTGTGATCTCCTTTTGTTGACTAATGTAACATTTTTTCACATTCATTCAGTGAGCTTCCTCTGAAACAGTTTGGAGCCTCCGTGGGGAGGCCCGCCTCCCACTTTGAAGACATCTGCTGTAGATTGAAACATATCCTCATTAATATCCTCACTCTTATAACAACTGCTATCAATGATGTTGCACGATGTGATGGTGATTCTGACACTGTGGGGCCCTTATTAACTTCAGTTCAATGCATTTTGTGTTGGACCGGGGCAACCATTGCTATGTGAAAAACACAGATTGCAATGTGTCCATAAATTAAAAAAAACATAAGAAATAATTAAATATGCATCATATCATTAGATATTGTAAACCATGGGGCCCAAAAGTGACACAGAAATTAAAAAAAGAAAAAGGAAAATAAATGAGGAAATATATGAAAAAAATGTAGAAATAATATTTAAATAAATAAACGTGGTTAAAAAAATAAATGTTTAAATGAATGAAAAGGTAAATAAATGGAATTAAAACTGTAAATATAACAACTGGCAAAAGAACAGTCACATTGCGCTTTTTTGATGTATTATTACTCTGCGGTTGCGTAGAAAGAGGCATGTTTTCAGTGGCCATAGGTGTCAACAGCGTACCTTCAGGAGAGAAGTACTGTCGAAGCAGCTGGTCCTGAGCTCCAGCAGAAAGAGACAGGATGTTGATGGCTGCTGCATCTGTCATCGCTCCACCAAACCCCCTGATCTTCTGATACTTCTGGTAGGAATTGATAGTCAGCCTGAGGCCTGAAAAAGAGACACATGAACACAATTTAAAAATAAAATAAAACATTTTTAAAAACCCTCTCCAACACCACTGACCTTGCAACAAAAGTTCACAATCTGCTCTCTCACCTGCTCCAGTGCTGTTCACCTGGATCTGACCCCGGCCTGCCTCTAGCCTGCTGCCTGCCCTGCTGCTCAGGTAGGAGAGGTACTGTCCCAGAGGAGGGAGGGTGACTGACCCCACACTGTCACAGTAGGTTGAATTACACTCACACACCACAGAGTCATAGCCAAAGTTTTTGGCAACACATTTATTACTTCCTGAAAGAAGAAGAAGTCAGTCAGTGTGACAGTAAACAATGATTTCCTCAATAAGGAGGCAAGAAAACAGGAACTCAGAACTGAGACAACTGCAAGTGAAAATCAGCTGTTTTCTGGGTTGTTGTATTACCTGTACAGGGTGTCATTTCTGCTGTGAGGAAAACTAGGGCCAACAGGACAGCTGACGGCAATGACGACCCCATTTTATCTGGAAAAAGTAGATCCAAATTAGGCTCCAGACGGATGAAGACAGACTCAGACCCAGACTAAATCAGCCTAAAAACAAATGAACGACACAACTGCTCAGTCCATTTAGCTGACTCACACACATGTCCATTCACTGTGTTTCCATTCATAACACTTCAGAGGAGATCAGCTCACTTTGAAGGATCCGGAGAGAAGCTCAACATGTCCCACGGGTTAACTCGAGTATTTACACTGAACCGTCACCTTAACTTTGTCCAAGTTGCCATGCCAGCCTCTCCCGGACGATTTGTGGTTTGGTTTGACGAGCCGTGTGATCATGTGATCTTGTCAACGATCACGTGAACAACCGTGCAATGACATGTTACTGCCGCCAGGTGTTGCTGTTTCACAAAATAAGTTAGAATATAGGAATTGACTTGTTTGACCTTTTGGGCTCTTTTGATATGTGGATGTATAATAACTGTACTGTAAATACAACCATGTAGTTTGATCTCTTTCAGGATGAGTTTCATGCTTTGTAGTGACAACTTTGTGCTATTGTCAAAACTAATTGTAAGATTTGTCAGTTAATTAAATAGATGTTTGACAAAGTTTCCCCATTTCTCCCCCTACTAGTTTCCAAGGCTCCCTAAACATGTTAAGAAAAGTGACATTAAAGACACCTTACTTTAATTTTTTTTAATTTAACAAGCCAAGTCATGGATGTCATTATCCCTAAAAAAAATCCCTGTTCCGTATTTGTAAACTAAATTACTGAAATAACTGATTTAATTAAATCTTTCTCCACAGTGTATGTCTGATCACTAAGTGTGAACTACTAGCAATTAAAGATTGCATGCTGGCTTTGATACTTTTCTCAAAAGAAAAAGTATGTCACTATGGATTTGAACTGATAATCATTTATTGTAGAGCTGAAAGAAGATTAATCATCAACTATTTCTGTAGTCACTTAATTGATTAGTTGTTTTTTGGTTCCAGCTTCTTAAATGTTTATTTTTTCTGGTTTATTTACTCCTATATGATAATATTTTTGGGTTGACTGTTTGTCGGGACAAAACAATACATTTTAAGTTTCATTCTGGGCTTTGGGAAATGGTCAACATTTTTCACCATTTTCTGACATTTTACAGACCAAACAACTACTTGATTAATCAAGATAGTTGACACGTTAATTTATAATGAAAATAATCATTAATTACAGCCCTATACAACAAAGACAATTTTTTTTTTAAACTTTGGTCATCATTTTATTATCAAAGTAACACACATGCATCATAAGTTATACACATTATAGACATGGACATTTGTTTGTTTATGTATTTCTAGGACACTGATATTTGTGTGCGTGTGTGTTTGTGTGTGATTTAAGTCTTTCTGTGACTTCATAAGTGTCCACAAATTTTTTCAAACATCCACGGATTTCTGTTGCTCAAGAAGATGAGTTCTTTCTTCCCTTCCTGTGTTCTGCCTGATGAAGACAGAAAAATAATTCAAAGGGATTAAAACAGAATCATATGAATGTTTTTGGTTTTTTGTGTTGTTTTGTGTTTTTTTTTTTTTTAAAGAAAAGCATCTTCAGTATCAACACTTACTCTGTGGATGCTGTAGCCACTGGCGGTCCATATAGTAGAGGTAACAACTCTCAAACTCCTTCTCGCTGTAGTCTGGCACTGACACCGGGATGAACGGGTCCATGTTGTCAAACCCTTTCTGATGAGCAAACACACAGATAGAAAGTCAATATAATGGACACATCTGTCTTCATCAGCTGAGTTTAACACAGATTCCATTATCCTCATAAAGGTATGTGTGTATGTGAAATGAAACATTTAATTTTCGAAAAGGTTTAATACATATGCACACATTAGCAGCACACAGACAATAAACTTGTTTCCAAAGAAATTATTGAAAAATGGTATGAAATCTATCACAGGTCAGGTCAACATTTATATAATTCTGATGAAAAGAGGGGGAGAAATCAATACTGTATATTTTAAAATATGACTTAACCTAATGTGTAACACAAGTTGAAATCAAGCCCACATAGTCAAGAGCTGAATATTATGCAATAACATTAACATATTGTATTTTATCATGTAACACAAAAATGTTTTTGACCCTGCTTTGATTTTCTAGCATAAGTGGAAGAGGTGAGAAAAATCGTCTTGAGACATGGAGATGACATAAAAATGTCCACAAAAATATTGCTTCAAACCACAACATTGTGCATCAGTGTCTTCGACACAAATGAGCAGTACAGGGACAGTTCGGACAAATTGGAGAATTCAATTTTGTTTATGTGTCTGTTCGGCAAAGCTTTGCTTATGTACTCCCCCATGTTCCAAACAGCCCAGTTGGTACAGAGAAAAGGCCTCTATGTGCAAATTAAGGAAGAGACTCATTCTATGTTGACAAATGTCACATGTATCTTTTTCCTGGCAATGTTACTAGAAAGTCTGCCTGTTTTGTTGCTCACAGACAACAAAATAATGAGATATTGTCTACAAAGTAACAGAGTTGAATGGTGCAGTCTGGAGGTCAACTTTGCAATTTCCTTACTAATGCACAAAGTCAGAAAAGAGAGGACAAGACTGATCTGCTCTCGGAGCTCGAGGGCAAGTGTTACAGATAACAGAGTACAGTATAATGATCTCTGACCTCTCCCAGCAGCTCTTGAGGCAAGTAGTCAGATTTCGATTTGTAGAGAGCGCCAGTCTGAGACAAAGCCGTGATGATGGCACCTCCAACCTGAGACAAGAAGGTGAATATTAAGGCCACAAAAAAGTCTGAGATATAATATTATATACTGTCATGCAACTGTGGGTGACATCTTTGAGGTGCTGTTCTCACCAAGTCGCTTCTCATCAGCTTCCTCAGGTTATAAACCAAAGTGAGCTCCTCCGGATCCGCCTGTGAAAAAGAGACACACATGAGATCTGTGAAAACTGAAGGGAAAGCATGAAGACAACTATGAGGAATGACAGGATTGTGAATGTGTTTTCTCACAGCGCTCTTATCCTCTTTCATGATCGTGGATCTTCCCCACAGGGCGTTGACACCATCCACAGCCACAGCCAGGCGAAAGTCTGACCCTGGCTGCCCACTTTGCTGCCTCAGCTCCTTCATCACCGCCCCCACCACATCACTGCCGCTCTTCGCACGATTTATACCCTACGGCAAAGGAAACAATGCAGTATGTAGGGAAATCCTTCAATATGCAATCTAATCACATTAAAACTACAAAAAGCTATGTCAAGTCAGGTGCAATATGTCTGTGAGTTTTCCTTATTTTAGAGCAAATGGTAGCAGAGCAAGATGACTGATTAGACAAAGTAAGAAATTCACAGTGTTCTTCTTTCGCCTTTGTCTGTAACTGTAAAAATATTGCACTCATCCATCACTGTGCTCATTTCATCGACCATTGATCGCCACTAAGCACAGGCAAGCTGAAAGATGAAACTTTAATGTTCCCCATGGAGAAATCAGTTGGGCAGAGGGAAAGAAAAGGTAGAAAAAATACAAGAAACTGATGAAACCATCCAATAAGGGAAGATAAACCATCTGCATTCCCAAAGAACATAAATAAATACTTGAAAGCAGAAAAATCAATAAGTGAAGTCGTGATTTCCAAACTCCAACTCATTTTCATTTGTATTTCTCACAAAAGGTGGAAGACTCACCTGATCCACCAGCTCTCCGAGCAGACTTCCTTCCTCTGTGAACTCCCTCTTTGTCCACACGTAGCGTTTTGTTGTCTTTATCTGGGAAGGAAACAGTGCAGTTTCATTGAAGAGGTTTTCATTTGAGTTCCTACACAAGGTCTTTAGTTTTTTCCCCACCCACACGTGTTGAAGAATATAAGATCTTAGGTTAACATGAAGCTAAAAATTATTTTAGTTTGTTCCATGACGCAAATCATTTTCATTTAGATCTTTATTTAAGTTGAACAAAGTAGTTTTCTTTTTACACTAATTGCATGTGTGAATATCTGTGTTCCTTGTTTAACAAAATTTGTGTACAGGAAAATGTCTCAAGTTTATTTATCAATGCAATCACTCAACTGGAGATTTGCAATGGGAGACAAAGGAAACACTGTTAGACAATGCTCTAATTAAACCATTTATCTCATCACAGCTTTTAGACTAAAATGTATACATTGCTTGCGTATAAGTATTCTGTTCATATTTGTATTCACACTCTGTAGAGCAGAGCCTGACTGTGTTTAATTATATGAGGGGTATTCTGATGTTTTAATAAAATGAGTAAGTACTCAAACACTGTTTGCTAGTTGCTACTGTGAGACGCAGAGATTCTGTAATTCAAACTCTTCTTTTACAGCGGTGCATGAGGGTAAATAAATTCAGGTGGTGTCATTAAGCAGTTCAGTTGTTTTATGTGTATCAGCATGCAACATAAACTGCTGTGAAAACACAGTGAAGGCACATTTATGGTTTATAAATGTGCTTGTTAAGAATGTGACAAACTTTGCACTCCACAAGTCTTGATTTGCCGTCTTATTAAGCAGCTTCATATCGGAAAGCAGCCCATGTAAATGTAGTCTGTTTGATTCTCTCAAAGGCAAATAATTACCTTTGAAAGGAAATGCTGGTTGGTGGTTCTGAAGTTGCGCAGCCATTCTGTGGCTTGTAGCGGCTGGTCAAAACGAGAGGTGTTATAGGATGAAGGCAGCAGCTCCTTACAGTTCTTCACCCAGCGGTGGGCTGTTTGAAACAAACAGAGTAGATGTAGGATGGTTTCTGATGACAAGTTCTGTGTTTCTGCAATGCTTAACAGGTGTGTGTGATTGTGTGTGTGTCTCACCATCAGGTATATGCAGCACCAACCATCCTTGTGTGTAGCAATAGTGGACTGTGTGGCAGAGAGACATCGTCTTTCCACTTCCCTTTAATCCATCTGATCAACTCCATAAAGGTTAATAAACGTTTTATCAGGAGCATCAAGAGAAGAACAGAGTTTTTGCAGTGTTCACCAAATTACATTTAAGACTTTTTAATACCACTTTTCAATAACAATATATGATAGTAATATATATATATATATATAGTAATATAATTAATCAATTAATTGTGACCTGGACCCAGTTAAGTGGTAAAAAATTGATGGATGGGTTAACCAATTGCTAATTAATTGAAGTTTTTGCTATAACTTTTCACTCCCCATTATGAGTTGATGAACTTCCTGGCAACTGTAGAGAGCAGCAACAACATTGTGTGCTACAGGTCTGATGGTGCTAACTGCAACTCCACAAAAAAAAAAAACACACACAGCTTCCTGCAGCACAATTAACTGTTGCACCAGTTTCATTTGTAGTTTATAGATGTAGAACGTCTCCCGACTGTCAAAAAAAACTGTTTATAGCAGGCAAGAAAAATATTGAAAACCTTTGTAAACCAAATGTGATACTTTGTAAGGTCTTTTTTTTGAGGGGGACTGAATTCAATGCTTTTAAAGCTGCAGAATCCCTGGAAGAAGAGTATGTTTGTCTGCATGCCTGTGTGTGTGAACAAATGTTTTAAAGGATACAGAATACATATCGAAGAGAAGGTTTGCTGCTGTCAGTTTTCTTCAGGTAAGACATGACCTCCAGCGCAGGCTGCCTCACCATCATACAGGCTTCATTAAACGTCTTCACCTGAAAGGATACATAAAACTCACTAGACATGTTCTTTTTCACTTTTCTACTATATTAAAACTTGTTGAATCAGACCACAAGAGATGAGCCAATAAATCTAAAAGGAATTATATGTTTGCGTTAACAAAACATAAAAAGAACCAACCTGCTGTTGATAGCGCCAGGGGAGGCCTTGAGGGAAGAGGGTACGGATGTGTGCAGGGGGTACAGTGTAATATTGTCCAATATGTTTCTGTGAGTGACATGCCTAGAAGGAAACAAAGATTAGACAAAGACAACTGGTTATGATTATGATACACCAGCAACAAACAAGATGCTGTAATGTGTGTTCACTCTGTCTGTTGATAATAAAAGTCTTGAAACTGGTGAAGCCAGATTCACTTACTGGATCATTCTCATGTGTTCTGAAGACCGAGAAGGGCTCAGGTTCTGACTCTACAGCCACAGCCTCATGCTGCTGGCCACACGTGCTGGTATGAAGGGATCGCACATGTGTTACCTGCAAAAGTTTAGAGTGAATGAATACTTTAATTTAAGTGTCATACACCCAATGGCACACAGCTATCATGGGCTTACAAGACAAAGCAGGTAACACAAATTATACTGCATCAAACACAATATATCATATATAAACATAACAAATTGGTGGTACGCCATAAACAAAAACTAAGCCAAATTGAGCTGCAATGATTAGTTGATTACTCAATTAGTTAACATCTATTTTGATAATCAGTAATTGTTTAGGGTCATTTTTTAAGAGAAAAGTCCCAATTCTCTAATGCCTTCTTTCTTTAATCTAATAATAAACTGAATATTTCTGGGTTATGAATTGCTGGTAAGTCAAAATGACAAAACAAGACATCTGACATCATTTTTCACCATTTCTGACATTTTATAGACTTCAGTAATGAAAATAATTAATAATTGCATCCCTAAAGCCAAGTCAAACTCCTTATATGTAATCATGTACTGTGGTTTATAATCATCTGTCATGTTGAGCAGACTGGGATATCCGGCATGTTGAGGGTGACATTTTGCTCTGGGTGAAAAATGTTTGCAGCATGTTCAATATGTTGGTTTGCTCAATATTTTATCTGACCATTTCTCTATACAATTTTCAAACAAGAGTCTTAAAAATAAGTTCCTAAGCCCTGTCTTAAAACAACAGTCCGGTATCCATACAAACACTGAAACAGGTGCTGATTGCAGGAATAATTCCTGCAGTTCATAATGACAATTAGAAGATCCTTTCTTAATGCACACTCAATATAAGTGATGGGGATCAAAATCTCTTTGAGCAAAAATGCATACAAAATTTGATCTGAAACTAATGAGGCTTCAGCAGTTCAAGTTAAAGAGTCAAATCAAGTGGATATCTTCCACAATTAACATATTTTTAGCACAAATTCCCCCTTTGTGTGTATTCCCGTTGAGTAGCAATGGGAGTATAGAGACAAAAAGAGAGGACATTTGTATTAAAAAAAGAGCTGTATCTTTGGAACATATCCACTTGATTTGAACAACTTGAACTATTGAGGCCTCAATTTAGACTGTGGATTTTGTCCCCAATCACTTACATTGAAAGGACATTCAGAGTGTATCTTTAAATGGTCAGTATGAACAAGTGTGAAGTGACAAGACGGAAAGAAAAACTGTTCTAGCGCTCATGTGGGCAACTGGCTGTTGTGTAGGCAGACTTTGTAAAACTGTGTAACACTAAACGAAAGATAACAACCCTCAATGAAACCATTTCTAGCCTCTTCGCCTTGTAAACTGGACAATTTGTCCTATAATAGCGCTCTCAGGGTTAACATGGTGTATTTCAGCTTCCCAGCGCATTAGCACCAGAAACATACTGTTGACAGCTATCTTACCGTCTGCCGTAGTCTGAGGGACAGTCTGTGAAGGGCCATGATCTACAGTGAGGAGGACAAAGTGAAATAAGGTTACATGTCAGGCACAAGAGGCAAATAATGCACAAATACACCTGGCAGTGTCTGTAACCTTGCGTAAACCCTTAGCCGCTAGCTGCTGGAGGCACGTATTTCTACAGGCAATGTTAGCTGTTTGCTAAGCCATTACAGAACAAATGAGCGTTTACCTGCGAGTCAGTGCATTAAAGATGAAGTGGCGACAATTTCGGTTAATATCTCCTATTGACATACGTCCCAAGAGCAGGTTGAGCAGAGCGTAAGATGTACACCTCCAGTCCAAGTCAATGTGCCAGACCTGCCATGGACACCGCCATCATGCAGCACTGAGCAGGAAGTGACGCAACGCCATCCTAATTCTTTGTAGCCAATCAGGTCGCTCGATTCAGGCGACAACAACTGAGGAGAAAATGGAGTTATATCAGACTTTGACACATTTCACCTGCAATCATTCACACATTTAAACTATGCCAGCTCTGAATACACCTCAGAGAAGCTCAGTACTGACTTAACTATTTGGGGAAGGAAAGTTGTGTTTTGTTTTTTTTGACATGATTCGTGGGAGATGTTTCCTAAAGACACAAATCCCACAAAACTCAGTTGACAAACAGATCTATAGTAGCTCAAGGAGTATATATAGCTCCAATTCAAAGTAAGCGTTCATACAGGGAGAACAAAACTGAATAATTTCATTTTTAACTTATTCAGTTACTTAATCATCACATTTTCACACATGGCATGGCAGTAGAAACAAGCACAATATAGCCTAAAGTAAAAGGTCTGTATATTAAATATATGGACATGGCAGGTTTACCAACCAGGCAAAGGAAACAACTGCTCCAAGCACCCTGAAAAAGGCCCGAGTTCACAGTCTGTAAACTGATTGTATGTAATTTGACAAATAAGTCTTAAAGCACATAAACTAATGTGAGTCCTGCATTACCAGGTTACTTAGTCTCTGTTTAAATTTATTTCAAGGCCTGTCCTCTCAAACATGTATATTGTGCTCCCACAATGCATATTCTTAAAAGCAGTTTTTAATCAAAATGTCTCAAACTAATTGTATTAGTTATTTTCTAGGTCTTGATGGGCACTTGACACGGCACATAAACAAATAAAATGTGGGAGATGAGGGCTCGGGAGAGATTAATATGCGCACAGCAAAACCTTTTTGCCCATGCTCCTATAAAAGTTAATTTGGCAATGTGTATGCAAGGCTTGATTACCTGCCAGGCAAAGCAGTAAACTGACCCAGACCCCAAGGGCTCCAAGTTCACTGTATGTAATTTGCTTTGTAATAATCAAATGGATTGCAAAATGTGCTCTCCAAATTTTTGAATATGCCCTACTACAGCACAATATCTATACTAATAATATTATCTGCATCAGTCCTGCATCAATACCTCATCCTGAGGCTCTGTCTTTTACATGGACCCTAAATCAAAATCTATTTTTCAAGGAAGTTTTAGGTGATATCCTCACATGTTGCATATTCATAAATAAAAATGTATGCATTCTTATATTATGGATTCAAAACAAATGGATATACAGCAAATGTTCAGCATATAGTATTGGCTGTTTACTGAGTTTCTACGTGAAATATGATGCTGTCATATACACAGTAGTTTGCAGTTTGTGTTTAGTTAATATTTGGTGATGACATTGAACACACACAAAGGGGTGGGGGGGGGGGCATTAGGTTGGTTTAGTTTTGTCCTGAACCCCACTGTGAGTTAATTCAGCCATGAATATAAACCTATAAACAGCTGTGAGCACCAAACAATACAATAACAATAATAATAATAATGATGATGAAAATAAAATGTATATATTTTTGTTATCACTGTATTTTGTTATGTGAATTAAATATGTAGGCCTAATTATGTACATAAAACTATACGTTTTGCTGTATGTAATATAAGATGTAGTGTTATATTTACGTATACATTAGTTGGGGAAAACTTCAGTTTCAAGTCAATATTTTCTGTTGAAATAATACCAGCTCGACGTTAAGTTTTTGGCAAGTATTTAAAGCAGCCTCATTTTCTCGTGAAATATACACGACTTTAAGAGACGGAACTTTTGAGCTGATCCCTAAAAATCCTACCAGCAGCTTACTTTAGCCAAGTCGTCGCCATTTTATTAAGCGTCTAAATAGCCCTCCCCAGTCGCCTATTATGAACCGCAATGAGATCCTGTGCTGTTTTACCTCCTCCTCTGGCCACATGAAAATGGCCACGCAATTGCATTCCCGCACAACCACCAACCACTCTGCACTGTCAGCCTGTAACCCAGCACACACACACACACTCACACACACACGCACGCACACACACACGCACGCACACTGCTGCAGCCTTCAGCTCGTCGTCATGACACGTTAACAGCTTGTATGCATACGAGAGCACGATCTGAGCCATTATTACTGGCGGGAGCGATGTAACTTTCCCCGAGAGAAGTGGGCAAAAAAAACAAGATCCAGTGTAACCAGTCCGCCACCTAGCTGCGGAGACGCGCCTACGGAGATCTGTCGACTGTATGATTATGAAAACACCCGCGCCAATGTTGTTGCACACTAGGCTCTTCGCTCCGATGAGACCGAAACTCGGTTTTAGGGGGTGTTTTAACCTCCGCCGGCCGTAGTTATGTAATCAAAGCAACATCTAATGCACCAAAAGCTCCGGATTGCTGGTGGTGCGAAGGGGAGAGCAGGACAGCAACACCTTAACCTCCTGCCTAAAACGCAGTTGGCTCCGGGACGCGCTCTCGGGTAAGTAGC